>NC_081408.1:234611042-234911042 GCF_030272615.1 Cryptomeria japonica | reverse complement strand
GGTAGATCGGAAGAGCCTGAACCACCGACTGAATAATTTGAACCCTTCTAGCAAAGGATAGCCATCTATGAGTCTAGTGTTCAACCTTCATGTGAAATTTATCCAAGATACCCTACCAAGTCTCCCTAGGAAGGTTGTCAGGAGAAATAGGAATACCCAAATAAATCAAGGGCAAAGAGCCAACTTGGAATCTCAAGATAAGGGAAATCCTTCTTTGGATAGCATTAGGAGTGTTGAAAAAAAAGATAGAAGATTTATCCTCATTGATCAACTGGCCCAAGGCTGCGAGATAACCATCCAAGACCTTACAAAGATTAGTAGCTTCCCTGACCTGAGCAAGCCCGATAAGGGCTGTGTCATCCACAAAATACAAATGAGATTGCGGCTGCAAGTCATTACCCCATCTCCATCCCTGAATAATACCTAGCCCCACATTATGCTTGATCAGCCTTCCTAGACCCTTAGCCAGAAGAATGAGTAAATAGGGGAAGAGGGGGTCCCCCTGTCGAAGACCCATAGAAGCACCAAACAACTTCGTATGGTCACCATTAATAAGAATAAAGAAAGTAGTAGATGTGACACAACTCATAACCCACTGGACCCACTCATCAGAAAAACCAAAATCCCTGAGGATCTTCTGAAGGAAGGACCACCGAACTCTATCATATGCCTTAGCCATATCCAACTTGATAAACATAGCTTTTTCCTTGGATAACGCCATAGAATGAATGGTCTCCATAGTAATGACCACACCATCCAAAACTTGTCACCCTTCCACGAAACCACTCTGATCCTCAGAGATAACATTCCCCAGGCACTTCTTCAATCTATCCACTATCAGCTAAGAGATGATCTTATAAATCACATTGCAGAGAGAGATAGACCAGAATTGTCCTAACCAGTTGGCCCCCTCACATTTGGGGATTAGAGAAATGAATGTTGCATTCAACGCTCGAAGCATCTTCTTATTCCTTTGAGACTCCTAGACTACATCCAATAAATCTAATTTGATAATATCCCAGAAACTCTTGAAAGAATTCTACCAGGAACCCATCCAGTTCAGGAGCTTTTCCTTTCCTCATGTGAAAGACAATCCTTTCAAGCTCTTCCAACAAAATAGAGCACACAAGCTTCTTATTCATCTCCCCTATGACCAGAGAAGGAATGCAAGCAAGAACCTAATTCTCCACCACCACTTCTCCCTGGGAATCCTCCTTGAAGAGGGTCCGGAAAAAATGTAGCGACTCCCTCGAAATATCCTGCAAGGATAGGCACTGCTCACGTCTATCAATAACCAGAACAGGGATGGAATTTTCATGTCTTCTTGCTTTCACTGAGTTGAAGAAGAAATGAGTGTTCTTGTCCCCCTCCTTCAGCCAATCAATATGAGATCTCTGCTTCTAGTATATTTCTTCCCTAAGCTCCCATTCCTCAACCACCTTAACAACCCTGTCCTCCTCCCTAAGAAAGTCCCCAGACAACCCATGCTCTCTGATTTCACTGGTGATCCCATTCAGCATGCTTTGAGCAACTTTCTTAGCATGAAAGATGTTCCCAAATCCCCGTCGGTTCCACTGTTTAAGCTGAAACTTAACAAATTGCAGCTGCTTGGCAAAAGAGTACATGGTTGTGCCAAAGGGCAGCCTCCTTTTCCTCCACCACTCCGCTACAAGAACTTGCAAAGTAGGATCCTGAAGCCACATGAGTTGGAATTTGAAAGAAGGTGAGCGAGCTAATCGAGCCAAAGAAGAAACCAACTTAACGGCCCAATGATCTAACCCTCTCCAGTCTAGAATCTTAGAACTTGTGGACCACCCCCCTGATGGGATGGGGTTTGGGATAGACTAGCCTAGTCTATGCTCTTGGATCCTTCCCTTGGGTCACCTGGTGTTCTCTTCACACCCTAGGGTCTCTAGGACTTCCCTTTCTTATGGAATCCCCTGAACTTGCCCAATCCACTCACCAATGAGTTGCAATGTTGCTTCGAAGGTCTCACCTACTCATGAGACTCAAAAACCCTTACTATGGCTAATAAGGGCTTGGCTTGTCCTACTGCTTCCTAGGTCCTAGAAAGGTTAGGATAGGCCTTAAACCATGTTTTACATCCATCCATGTGCCCCCAAGAAGTTGCAACCTTCATCCCTCCTACTGATTCCACCATTTTGCTCATTTCCTACAAAATAGGGCTACAAGGAAGAGCCCTATTAGGCATCCAATCTGGACTTTTAGGGCTCTCTCTTGCAAATGATGCACAAACTACCCAAACTCCCAAAATGGACTACCATTCATTTGTCAAGGGCTCAAGGATTTCTGTAGTTTTGGGCCTCCAAGTGGCCGTACAGTGCCTTGGGCGAATTTTGGGGTTTTAAAGAGTTTTGTGAGGGTTTTTAGGTTTGCTTGGGTCACAGTGTATGTTTTGTGTTTTAGCCACCTTGTCTAGATTAGTGGAGGCTCCTCCTTCACACCATTGGTGCTTCACACACTCCTTTACACCTCCTCCAAAGGGTGCACTTTCCTCTGACCAACCTTGCTCTCTCGGACCTCTACACCAACCACCATTCCTAATTGGGCACTGTCCAGTCTCGCCTAGGAGTGGCTAAATGGTTGGCTTCCCTGCATCTTCAAAGGCCCTACTTGCATTGCATTATAGTACAAGGTCTTTATTTCCATTTCCCATGGTTTAATGGTGGCTCCACGATGCAGAATGGAATGCTAACCCATTGGTACAAAACTATCCCAAAACTGGGCAGTGACAGTGTATTTTATAAACTATTTACAAAGGACTTAAACCTGCACCACACAAACTATCTAATTGCCAAAAATGAAAGATCAAACACCACACAAAGATTTCCACACAGTTTAGTCTTCAGATAAAACCATTAACTTTCTCGGTTGCTTCATTCAAACTGACTGGTAACCAACAAAACAATCACAGTCAAGCCTTTCTTACTTCGGTCATACAACAATGATTAACCCCCTCCTATTTTAGGGTTTGAAACATCTTATACTACCCAGACCTCACTTGGTGTGCCAAAATTAGGGCTCTCCATGCTCAATAAGGGTCTTTGACCTTTTGGGTGGAAAAGTTGCTTGACAACTTTTAAAAGTTGTCATGCAACTTTTGCATCTTTTGAGCAACTTTGCCACTGTTGCTTTTCATGACTCCTAGGCCTATTTTGGGCTATCCTAAGGACAACAACATGCCAATAATTCCTAACATAGATCCAAGGCACACTCAACCTCTCCTGCACAAGAAATCACAACAGAAACACTAAGGACCTAAAACTTGGACCTAGTCAAGAACAAATGAGCTGATGGCTCTGATTACATATACAATGGCTTCAAAAGAAGCATAACACCAACCAAACAAAGAAGGAGGAAGAGGTTGGAAGGGTGCTCCTGCACCATACTCCCCCTCTACACACAACTAAGAAATAGAAGAAGAGATGAGAGCCGGGTCTATGCCAAGTGTCTTGAACTTGCTCTCTTCAACCCAGGGAGCTTCAGACTCAGGCTAACCTGCCCAGTTCACCAAGTGTTCCATGTAGACTTGGTGTCTAGTGGACTTCTTTACTCTTTATTCCAAGATCTCCTCTACTATAGGATTCTTCACTTATGGTAAGACATTAACATCTAGGTCTTGCAACACCTTGGCTTGGTTCTCCTGTTGCCCTGCTATTTCACCCTTGTACATGATCAGGTCAGCTACATTAAAGACTGGTGATATAGCCAAATCTGAAGGTAGGTCAACCTTGTAAGCATTCTCTCCATACTTTGATAGAATTCTACAAGGTCCTACCCTCTTCATCTGTAGTTTAGTAGGCTTGTTGCTTTGCATTCTAGCTTTTCTCAAACGGACCATCACAAAGTCACCCACCTTGAACTATACCTCTCTCCTTTTCTCATCCATTTTGGCCTTCAGTTTTTGAGTGGATTCAAGGATGGCTTTCTTGATTTTCTCTTGAACTTCCTTAATGGTTTGAGTGAAGTCCTCTGCTTGCCCACTCTTCATTTCCAAAGTACCAAGTTCCCTAAGTTCTCACACACCTCTTGGGTGTCTACCATAGACAACCTCAAAAGGACTCCTTCTAGTGGTCCTATTCACACTATCATTATATGCATACTTTGCTTGAGGAATGATCAGGTCCCATGTCTGTCCATACTCCTTAGTTAAACACTTCAACAAATTGCCTAACACCCTATTGATGACTTTAGTTTGACCATCTGTTTGTGGATGTTAAGCTGAGCTAAATGACAAGTTAGTTCCTAGTCTCCTCCAAAATGTTTGCCAAAAATGGCCCATGAAATTGTTGTCCCTATCTGAAACAATGCTTAAAGGGAGTCCATGTATCCTAACAATATCCTTGAAGAAGAGATGTGCAACATAGCTAGCATCATGTGTAGTTTTACATGGAATGAAATGGCTCATCTTGGAAAATCTATCTACTACCACATAGATGCTATCCATACCTGTCTTTGTCTTGGGAAGTCCTACTACAAAGTCCATGCTTATGCATTCCCAAGGCCTATTTGGGACCGGTAATGGTTGATAGAGACCAGCATTGCTTGATCCTCCTTTTGCTCTTTGGCATACACCACATTTCTCCACATACCTCTTCACATCTCTTCGCAACTTTGGCCAATAGTAGTACCTCTGTACTAAATCTAAGGTTTTGTTGACTCCAAAGTGTCCACTTAAACTACCATTGTGTTTCTCTTGGATGAGGTTTTCCCTCATGGATCCTCTTGGCACACACAACTGATTACCTTTGAACAAGAGACCATTTTGGAGAGTGTAATCTACATACTCACCATGGAAATGGTTCTCAAACTCCTTGCAAACCTTGTAAGCTGATGAGAAGTCTTCATCTCCTTCATAGAGGTCTTTGAGACCTTCTATTCCTATGCTCTGCAACTGTAGTTCTTGAATAGTCAACAACTTCCTGCTTAAAGCATCTGCCACCTTGTTGAGTTGCCCCTTCTTATGCTTGATGGTGAAGGTGAAGGATTGGAGGTATTCCATCCATTCCAAATGCCTATTTCTGAGCTTCTCTTGAGTGTTAATGTAACTCAATGTCTGGTTGTCTATGAACACCACAAATTCCTTTGGAAGTAAGTAATGCCTCCATTTTTTTAGAGACTGCACTAATGCATACAACTCTAGGTCATAGGCTAAGTACTTCTTCTTTGCTTCATTGAGCTTCTCACTCAAAAATGCCACAGGTCTTCCCTCTTGACTCAATACACCCCCTACTGCAATTCCACTTGCATCACACTCAAATGTGAATAGCTTATCAAAAGTAGGTAGGAGAAGGATAGGTTTTGTGGCTACTTCTTGCTTCAATATTTGAAATGCTTTGTCAGCCTTCTCAATCCATTTAAACTTAGTTTTAAGGCCTCCTTTTATGGTGTCAAGGACTGGTGCACATATTCCACTGAAGTTCCTCACAAACTTCCTATAGAATTGAGCTAAACCATGGAAACTCCTAACTTCAGTCCCTGTTCTAGGTGCAGGCCAATTCAAGATTGCCTCCACTTTGCTTGGATCCATCTTCAAGGTTCCCTTAGACACCACAAATCCTAAGTAGACCAGCTCTTGCTTCAAGAAGTCACACTTCTCTAGGTTGATGGATAACTTCTCCTCATGCAACCTCTCTAAGACTAACCTCAAATGCTCAAGGTGCTCCTGTTTGGTTTTGCTATAGGTGAGAATGTCATCTAGGTACACCACCACAAATTTGCCTATGAAGTCTTTCAAAACCTTATTCATCAACCTCATGAAGGTGCTTGGAGCATTGGTGAGTCCAAATGGCATCACAAGCCATTCATACAACCCCTCTATGGTCTTGAAAGCAATCTTCCACTCATCTCCTTCCTTAATCCTAATCTGATGATAACCACTCTTAAGGTCCAATTTGGTGAAGTACATAGCACCCCCCAAACAGTCCATTATATCCTCTATTCTAGGAATAGGAAATCTATACCTTATGGTGATCCTATTGATTTCCCTTGAATCAGTGCAAAGTCTCCACTTACCTCCTTTTTTTGATGCTAGCACTATTGGGACTGCACATGGGCTAATGCTCTTCTTAATCAGTCCTTGTTCCAATAACTCCTGCACTTGCCTTGCTACCTCCTTTTTTTGGTTAGGTGTGAGTTTATATGCAGCTTTTTTAGGTAGGGATGCACCGGGAACAAAGTTTATTTGATGGCTTATAGACTTTTTCGGTGGGAGTGTTGCAGGTGCTCCATCACTCACTATGTCCTTATACTCTTGCAACATTTGCTTCACCTCCTTAGGTACTTCTGCCTGCAACTTGTCTTCTTCCTCCTTTGGCTTCACAAAGATGGCACACTTCACTATCTCCTCCTCATGTAGCAAGTTTAGAAACTCTTTACCAGTAGCCAATAAAACACTAGGTGTCTTTGAAGTTCCTTCTTCATTCTCTGTCAAGGATTAAATCTTGAAGGTCTTGTTGTCCTTCTTAAAGGAGATGGAGTTCTCTTCTCTATCATAGATCACCTTCCTATCAAATTGCGAGGGCCTACCTAGCAATAGGTGACAAGCATCCATGGGTAACACATCACAAAGGATCTTATCCTTGTATCCTCCAATAGAAAACTCTACCCAAGTCTGTTCATTGAAAAGCACACTCTGCTCATGATTCAACCATGTCACCTTGTATGGGTTGGTGTGGGGTATCCTTGTGAGTTTCAACTACTCGGTTTCCTCCTCTGATATTATGTTATCAGTTGACCTTGAATCAACTATCACCTTGCAAACTTTACCAAGAATCTTGCATCTCACCCTAAACAATGCTCTCCTATGCTTAGGTTCATTCTTGACTGGCTATCTTATCAATAACCTATTGAACATTAGATTTTATCCAATCTCTGATTCAATATGGTCCACATCTGGTGTTTTGTTTCTTGATGAGTCTTCATGAGCATAAGCAACCCTCTTTCCACTGTTTGATGAGGTAGGCTTGTCAGGGCATCTATAGGTTGGGTGTCCCAATTGTCCACAATTGTAACATTTCATAGTTGCAAAGTAGGAGTTACCTCTACCGGTACCTCTACCCCTACTTGGACCACTTTGTGCACCTCTTCTGCTAGAATGTCCTCCTCTGAGATTGGTGTCACTATTGTGTTCGGTCAACTTGGACTCTCCCTGATTTCTTTGGTCACTTGCCTTTCTTTGGGAACCACCTCGGTGGCTCATTTGGTCTCTACCTCTGCCTCTACCCCTGTTATTGGAGTCTCCCTTCCTTTTATTCCTCTCTTCTACCTTGGCAGCAAGCTGATGACACTTCTGGACAGTAGTAGGAGTCCATAGGCTTATCTCCTCTTGAATGTTCCACTTTAGGCCGCTTAGATACCTAGCCACCTTAATAGATTCATCTTCTTGGACTTTGGATCTAAGACAAAGTTTTTGAAATTCTTCAGTGTAGGAGGTCACATCAAGGTCTTTTTGCTTTAAACCCTGTCTCTTCTTATGAAGTTGGACTTCATAAGCCTCTGGCAAGTAGTTCTCTTTCATCTTACCCACCATGGCCTTCCAATTGGCAATAGGTAGCTTCCCCATACTAACTCTCTCTTCTTGCAGGTACTTCCACCATGTCAAAGTTGCTCCCCTTAATCTTGATTTGGCAACTTTAACCTTTTGAGCCTCTGTCACTCCCTCACACTCAAAGTGGTTTTCCATACCCTCAATCCATTCCATAACAATGTCAATGTCCATCCTTCCACTGAAATGTGGCGATCCTTCAAAAGCTTTGGTGTTCAAAGCCTTAATAGCCTTTACAAGAGGTTCTTCATTGAACAAGGGATCTGGTTCAGGTATAATGTCATCTATGTCAATGGTTTTCTTGCCTTTATCCTTGGGGTCATCTCCCCAAGGTCCTTGTGTCCTTTGATCCACCACTTCCTTCAGCTTATCCCTTATCTCACTCATAGCTTCTTCAAGGAGTCTATTCTTCTACTTCTCTAGCCAAATTTGCATTGGTGACAATTGTGCTTTCCCCTACTAATTCACCAGAATATAGAGACATACATGGTCCTCCAAGTCTTTAACTTGCTTTGATACAATCTGATGGGATGGGGTTTGGGATAGACTAGCCTAGTCTATGGTCTTGGATCCTTCCCTTGGATCACCTAGTGTTCTCTTCACACCCTAGGGTCTCTAGGACTTCCCTTTCTTGTGGAATCCCCTGACCTTACCCAATCCACCCACCAATGAGTTGCAATGCTGCTCCTAAGGTCTCACCTACTCATGAGACTCAAAACCCCTTACTATGGCTAATAAGGGCTTGGCTTTTCCTACTACTTCCTAGGTCCTAGCAAGGTTAGGACAGGTCTTAAACCATGTTTTACATCCATCCATGTGCCCCCAAGAAGTTTCAACCTTCATCCCTCCTACCAATTCCACCATTTTGCTCATTTCCTACAAAATAGGGCTACAAGGAAGAGCCCTATTAGGCCTCCAATCTGGACTTTTAGGGCTCTCTCTTGCAAATGATGCAAAAACTACCCAAACTCCCAAAATGGACTACCAGTCATTTGGCAAGGGCTCAAGGATTTCTCTAGTTTTGGGGCTCCAAGTGGCTGTACAGTGCCTTGGGCAAATTTTGGGGTTTTTAAGGGTTTTTATGGTCTGCCTGGGTCACAGTGTATGTTTTGTGTTTTAGCCACCTTTTCTAGATTGGTGGAGGCTCCTCCTTCACACTAGTGGTGTTTCACACACTCCTTTACACCTCCTCCAAAGGGTGCACTCTCCTCTGACCAAACTTTCGCTCTCAGACCTCTGCACCAACAACCATTCCTAACCGGGCACTGTCCAGTGTCGCCTAGGAGTGGCTAAATGGTTGGCTTACCTACATCTTCAAAGGCCCTGCTTGCATTGCATTATAGTACAAGGTCTTCACTTCCATTCCCCATGGTTTCATGGTGGCTCCATGATGGAGAATGGAATGCTAACCCATTGGTACAAAACTGTCCCAAAACTGGGCAGTGACAGTGTATTTTACAAACTATTTACAAAGGACATAAACCTGCACCACACACACTATCTAATTGCCAAAAATGAAAGATCAAACACCACACAAAGCTTTCCACATAGTTTAGTCTTCAGATCAAACCATTAACTTTCTCGGTTGCTTCATTCAAACTGACTGGTAACCAACAAAACAGTCACAGTCAAGCCTTTCTTACATGGGTCATACAACAATGATTAACCCCCTCCTATTTTAGGGTTTGAAACATCTTATACTACCCAGACCTCAGTTAGTGTGCCAAAATTAGGTCTTGCCATGGTCAATAAGGGTCTTTGACCTTTTGGGTGGAAAAGTTGCTTGACAACTTTTAAAAATTGTCATGCAACTTTTGCATCTTTTGAGCAACTTTGCCACTGTTGCTTTTCATGACTCCTAGGCCTATTTTGGGCTATCCTAAGGACAAAAACATGCCAATAAGGCTTAACATAGATCCAAGGCACACTCAACCTCTCCTGCACAAGAAATCTCAACAAAAACACTAAGGACCTAAAACTAGGACCTATTCAAGAACAAATGAGCTCATGGCTCTTATTACATATACAATGGCTTCAAAATAAGTATAACACCGACCAAACAAAGAAGGAGGAAGAGCTTGGAAGGGTGCTCCTACACCACCCCCCACCAATCCAAAAATTAGAGACCAGAAAATGATCCAACCTCTCTGCAATCCAATACTCTCTCAACCTTATATTGTTCCAAGTGAGCATCCCATTGCCAGGCTTAATGTCAACAAGGTGCAACAAAGAAATACTATCCTAAAAAAGGTAGGAAGAGGGTTCCAACCTCATAACCCCCCCCTTCTTCTCACTCAGCTTGAGGATTGCATTGAAATCTCCTACCATAATCCAAGGATGAAAAGGGGCCAGTCTTCGCACACCCGAAATATGTGACCATAAGTTTTGCTTGCCCTGAAAATTAGTAGGGGCAAAGATGTTAGAAAACAAGATTAGTTCTCCAGTCTCAAGACTAGATATAACCCCGGATACTGAAGATCTGGAGGCAACCCACCAGACAGGATGAAATTTGAATGGGTTCCAAAAGTAGGCCACCCCTCCAGAAGATCCAGCTGCCCCAACACACTGACACTCGCCTCACCCCCACAGCTTTGGCACTAGACCCATCATACTCTCCACTGAAAGTTTAGTTTCTTGCAAGAATAGGACATGAGGTGAATGATTCCTAATCAACTCTTGAACAATTTTTTGTCTGGGGCCACTGTTCAAGCCCCTCACATTCCAAGAAAGCACAATCATTTAGGAGGATTTGAAAAGTGAGAATCCAAAGTCTTCATAGACCCAGACTCAACCAAGTTCTCCCCCATCAATTTAATCTTCTCCAAATCTTTCTTTCTGCCCACCTTTAAACTCTTCTCTGAAGCACTTTTCTTTATATCTTTCTCATGCAAACCCAGGTGAATGGAGGGCTTCTTACTTTTAACACCAGCCAGTTCCATTTTTAGAGCTATCGGAGACCCCTCCCCCTCAACCGAGTTTTCCTCAAAGCCTGGAGTGATTTCCCACTGGGCCCCTACTGGCTGATCCATCTCCATTTGCTAACTTCCAACCACAAGCAAGGCCTGGGTAGAGTTCTCAATTACTCTTTCTGGCCCCCCCCCTAAAGCACCTTGATCTAAAGGGGTAGACCTCGGATTTACTTCCTAATAGCTAAGGTCATCTAAGACTTCAAATATGTTGAAGGAATCCCCCTCCTATTGCTCCTATAAGGGCCTCTTTTGTCCTCAGTTCCTGTTCTTTGTCTTAACTGAGACAAAACCATCAGCACCCTTACCCTCGACCGACATGGCAACTTTCCCCATCTCAGCCCTATCTAGGCTCGGGTCTGACTGCTGAGGTTGGCACACTATCGGTTTATATCTAGGGCACTTACACTGTAAATGACCATACTAATGACATAGTCAACAACGAAAAGGTAGAGTCTCATGATCTAACCGCTGAACCCAAGAATACGAGCCTATGCACATATCTATAGCATCTGGAAAAGGTTTACTAAGATCAATTTCAACGCAGATACGCACAAAGGTCATTACCTTCCTCCCCAGGGTTTGTGTTGATGAACCCACAGGCCTCCCGAGTAGAGCGGCAAGCATTTGGAGCACATCTTCTCGACAGCATTCCACAGGAAAACATGGTAACTGAACCCACACTGGAACCCTATTTGGGAGCTCCTCAGAATGATTAAACCCCGCATGCCAAGGATTGACGAACAATCCCACCTAGTTGTAAAAATACGGGCCCCCTTCAAAGACCCTATTGCGATCCTCCATGCAATTGAAAGTAACCATGAAGTAGTTATTGGCCAACAACATGATCTCCATTTCCCCTTCGGGTGCCCAAGTCCTCTGTGCCTAGTTTTTCAAAAACTGCAAGGAAACCCTCATTCCCAGAAACTTGCAATATAGCAAGTATTTTGAAAAATAATCAATGTCTTCCGCTATCATCTTTGGAGGAATAACCAACTTCAGCTGCTCGCTACATCTCTCCAGACAACCATTAATCTTCATAATGCGAGAGCTGGCACCACTCCCAAACCCTGAATCTGATGCATACAGATTATTGTTAAAGGTCTTCATACTCTGAGGTGGGGGTTTTGAGCCCACCGCAGCACAAAAATCCAAGGCTGGAGCAACCTGTGAGGCCTCACCATGAAAATTCGACATCGGAGCGTAAAATTAAAATGAAGATGCCTGAAAAAACCACCCCCCCAAAGGGCTGTTCAAAGAGGCTCAGAGCCTGAGACACCACCTTGCCTGAGCACCACCATAGGACAGAGCCAGCCGGCACCCCAAGCTCACGGGAGACCCTCGTACCACACCCAGGTGGAGCCCCACTAACAAGCCACCTAAACCCCACCCCCGCACCACTGAAATGCCACCCCATGTAGCCAAAGCTCCACCCCCGCACAGCCTCAGCCCCACCCAACAACCCCCACAACACCCCCACACCCATAGCCACTCCCTACCCAACACTTGCAACCCTCCTAGACCCTCGACACCCTGCACAACCCTCCCCCGCTGCACCAGCAAAGATGCCACCCATGAGCTAGGGCCTCAAAACCCTAGCTCGGCCGCACGCAAATGCCCAAACGCATGAAATCCAACCTTCGTTCTAAACTTTTCAATTTCAGTGTTATATTTTTATTAATATTGTCATTAATATATTTTAATAAATTACATTAAACTACATGTAATATTATTTTGTCAAAATAATAATAAGCAATTGAGCAACTAGTTTTGTGCCTAGAAGATCAATTCTTGATGGAGTCACCATTTGTCAAGAAACCATTTATCCAATTCAAAATAATAAGCAACCACTCATGATTCTAAAGTTATACATAAAGAAAGTCTATGACAAAGTTTATTGGAGATTCCTTTGCAAATTAATGGAAGCTAAATTAGATTCTCTAGATAGTGGATAAATCTCATTTTTTTCTATAAAACCACTCCAAGATATTTTATTCTAATCAATGGGACTCCTAAAGGTTTCTTTGATTCTTCTAGAGGGATTAGACAAGGTGAACCAATCTCTCCCTTTCTTTTCATCATCATGGTTTAAGGTTTAGGTAGAAGCATATGTAAAGCACAAGAATTTGGTCTTATAAAAGCACAAGAGTCACTAATTCAGTGCAATCTATCACTCAACAACAATTTTCTAATGATATTATTCTTTTTGGAGATGGTGATGCCCAAGAAACTGGTCACTTAAATCAAATCCTTCGCAAATACTCTCTAGCATCAAACAAATTGGTTGATCAAGACAAATCTAATATCTTTCCCTTTCACATTGACCTCCCTATGAAAACATTGATCCTGAATACCCTTGGATTCAAACTTGGTCAACTTCCTCTAGATAAATGAATTAAGATCGAATAAGTTTTAGAGATAATTTGGAGACAAGATGGATAAGAAGATGACATCATGGAAAGGAAAATGGCTATTATGGGTAGGAATAACTACTATTCTAAAAGCAATCTTCTCTTCTCTACCAATATTTTAGATATCATGTCTTCTCCTCATGGTTTGTGCAAATCTGAAACTCATTCAAAAAATGTGGACCTTTATTTTGAAAAGGGATAGTTGAAAGTAAGAAGATGGTTTTGATTTCATGGAAAAAAAATTGCAAACCCAAGGAAGTAGGTGGTTTAGGGCTGAGAAACCAGTTATGGCAAAACAAAGTTCTTGGATAGAAATTAGTTTGGAATATTTTCAAGGAACCTCATCTCAAATAGGTTTGACTTCTTCAAGGAAAATACCTAGAAGACTTCAATCCTACTGTTATTTTTAGAGTCTCTAATCCTCCAAAAGGTTCAAGGGTCTAGAACTTCATCCTTAAATGTAGAGACTTAAACTCATAACATCTCACTTGGGACATTGTTGGTGGAAGAAATGCTTCCTTCTAGTTTTATTCTTGGGGAGCCTTCCCAATCATAACCAACTTAATGGATACATCCTTAATTAGAGACTATTTGATAAGATAATGGGGTTCCTCTATTAGTAATTATGTGAATTTTGATAATAACGATTCCTTAGGTTGAAAATGGAAAAAAATTGACCATTCTCCACTTCCACGAGAAGACTTATCTCTACTTAAGGAGATTTTAAATAAAAGAATATTTAATTTTAGAAATAGTCTGGATAATTTGATTTGGGTAGGAGCTAATGTAGGTAACTACTCTTCCAAGGTTGGATACAAAGCTATTATCAATAAACAACATTACACCAAAACTAATATCCCCATTTAATTATTATTAAAATATAATAAATTGTTAAAATTAGAATGATTATTAATTTTTAAACCATGAGGGCCTAGAAAGAGTGTGGAAGTATATTGCAAAGGTTCTCGTGAGGTATGTCACTTTGAATAGATAGTTTAAAATATTTACTTCTCAAAAGTTATTCCCCATGGTCAACCATTCTAGGTATAATGATAAATTAAATTTGTCTATCTAGATTCACTCTTCTCTTGTCTAGACTATGAACTCATGGTCTAGTTTAAATTTAATGTGGTGTGCCTTCATCAAGCCCTAATTTATTAGCTCTATTGATTTAATCATTACCTAACCCCAGTCATGACCTCTTTTCTTCACATCACCAATCATTCCATCATTATGGACTTTAACCCTAGTATTTTGGCTAAAAATCCTAGTTTCTCCCCCTCCATTGTTTAATAAACCTTCCATGAAGGAGAATACTTATCGTTCCAACCCCCCATGCACTACCAGATTAAGGGTCTAGGCTACCAATTCCCCTATCTTTTTTGAAGAAAAATGATGCTTTTAATGATCCCCTATAAATCAACATTCTTTATGATGACTCTAGTTCAACACAGTCTCCCTCCTCTAAAGATTCCCCTTCTACTTCCTCATATGCTAGAAATCCCCTACTATTCATGGTCATTCCTCTCCTAGGGGTAGTAAATCTCAAATTTTGGATTATTTGGAACATCCAATCATTCACTCACCTACATTTTAGCTCTTTGAGAAGATAAGTGCTAAAGGTGAATGAATTTTTTAATGCATATAATCTCTATATTGAAATATTAAAGTGGCAACTAGCTCAACCTCAAATAGCCAAGATAAAATGCACTAAATTAGAGGCCTTAGCTCTAGCTAAGGCTATAGATTGGCCCACTAAGTTGATTGATGAGGAAATCTGGTCTTCTATATGATAAGTGGGATACTCTAGAGGAGGAAGTTCATATCAAGGCTATTATTGGTTCAATGGAGGATAAGAAGAATTTGGATGAGAATATCAATAGCTTCCAAGAAAATTGGAATAAAATTATGAAAAATATACAAGAAATTGTGGAGTAATACAAGGAGATGGTTAAAAAAATGGCTATCTCACTGTAAGTTTTTCAAGAAGATATGGAAAAGAAGAAATCCAAGCATAATAGAGATGATTTTAAGGCTAGATTTTATAGTTCACCTCCCGAGTAGAATAGAAAAGGTAACAAAAAATTTAATCTGAACACCACTTTCTCCTAGGAGGAAAATGCAAGAGAAGAGAAAATCCTTCATGGACAATTCAAAAAATTTAAATAAATAATGATAGGTTTTGAAGGGCCTCAATCTCTTGGGTAATCATTATATACACTTATGTATTGGTTTGTATATTCATAGTCCCCCCTATTTTGTTGTTGTTGACCGGTCCTCTTTTAATTCTATAGTTTCTCTTTAGTTTTTTTGTAGTTTCATCACTTGTGAGACCCCTCTACTAGCTTAGTGGCAAAAAAATTGATTGTTTAAGACCCTATCCCACTCTATCTAATCAAAACATTTCTAATTAATATATTTCATGTATTCATTGCAAAATAATTTGTGAGATCTCCCAAGTGGTACTTTTAGTAAATAAACTATATTTTAAAAGAAAACTAGAATTGCTTAAAATCTGGAGAACCTTTTCTTGTAATGGTGAGTGGAACAACATTTTAAGCAGTAAATATTTGGCCAATTTAGGATCCCTTAAGACCTTTCCTGACTCTACTATTTTACCTTGGGGATTGACTCTTTGTAATGATATTGTTAGAGGAAGGAAAATTATCAAAATGGGAATTGGATGGAGTATAAGAAAAGGGAATCGAGAAAAGTTTTGGGAAGATAGATGGATTATGAAGGATCCCTTAATTTCCTATGAAAGCTTCACTGGGTGGGTTGACACTTGCAAGGATCTATATGGGACTCATGTTAAGGACTATTGGAGGAATGGTGGATGGATGGATCTTTGCTAGATCAGCATGGATCTTGCACCAATCCAATCTTCCTTGTTGGTTGTTCATATGGGATTGCATCAACAAGATGATCTTTTAGTTTGGACTCCCAACCCATCTAACTGCTAATCGGTCTCTTCGACTGTCTCG
The DNA here is from genome assembly GCF_030272615.1 of Cryptomeria japonica. NCBI lineage: Eukaryota > Viridiplantae > Streptophyta > Pinopsida > Cupressales > Cupressaceae > Cryptomeria > Cryptomeria japonica. Next base: position 234,895,114 of record NC_081408.1, on the reverse strand, counting down.
AGGATGTCCTCTTATCCCACACCCCCTCCCCTTTGGCCTACAGAATTGATTAAACACCTTATACCTAAGGTAAATATTTTCTTCTAGATTATTCTTCAAAACAAAGTGCTCATGGTTGATAATCTATGCAAATGTAGCTTTTATATTCCCAATCGATGCTACCTATGTAAGGAAGAGGAAAATATAGTTAATCATCTTTTCCTCCATTGTCCATATGTTACTTCTATTTGGGGAAGATTTCTTTCTCTATGGAACTTATCTTGGGTATTTCTTGGCTCTATAGAGGACCTCTTTGTTCAGTGGAATACTCCCTCTCTGAATCCCACTCTTCATAGGTTATGGAATTATTCTTCCCCACATTTATTGGGGAGTGTGGAAGGAGCATAAAAATATAATCTTCAAGGACAAGGAGGCTCTAGAGAATTTTTTATACGAGAGAATATACAGGCTAATTGTGGAAAACATAAATTGCATCCCATGTAAGAAGGATAAGATGGAGGTTATGGTTTACAATGGTTATGACCTCAAGATGGAAAAAGAGTGGCATATCAAAGTTTATGTTTCCAAGGCTTCCAAACAAGTGAAAAATAATTGTAACAGTGTTTATTGGATTCACCCCCTAGAGGGTTAGATAAAAGTCAATTTTGATGGGGCGGCCAAGAGTAATAATGGGTCAACTAGGAGTGGGGGAGTGTTAAGAGATCATAATGACAACTTTGTTTTGGTTTTGGTACTCTCCTTTGGCTCATAGTATAATTATATAGCCAAAGCCATAGGATCTTTCTAGGTAATCAATCTTGCAAGTAAAAGGAATTTAAAAAATATATGGATAGAAGGTGATTCTAAAAACACATTGAGTGCCTTCTTGGAAAAACTTCCCCCTCATGGACTATAAAAAAATTGGATAGAGGAAGCTAAATATATATTATCCAACTTTGAGAAGGTAATAATTTTCCATTCCTTTAGGGAAGCTAATAAGGTGGCTGACTACTTCACCAATGAAGGGGTTAAGAATATGGGTCGATGGACATGGTTGACTTATTGTGATTTGGGAGCTCACGTCAGAGCCTTAATTAATTATGATATCATTCATTGCAAATTTGTCATTTTAAATCATGATGGAGAGGAATAGATATTGGTATAGTGTTATCATTGGATATGGTGGTGGTGCCTTAATTATCTCTACTAGTGGCAAGGGCTGGCATGTTTTGTGGGTGCTTTGATTTCGTTGCTGGCTCTTTATTCAAATTACTTTCTCTACAATCTATAGAAGAATTGTCTATCAAAAAATGGGTGAAGTAGGAAGAGAGTTGAGTCAAACAACTATGAGAAGAACAAGAAAAATACAAATGTCTGGAGTCTTATCGAGAGGGGGGGTTGACTTTGTTTCTTGAGAATCTCCATGGTGATAACCTTGAAATTATAGAATATTTAACTACAAACTAGAGGGAAGATGGGATTGTTCTCTCTAGAGAAAGGTTAAGATTGATGAGAATCTCATTGGGGAAATTACTAGGCTCTCCACAAAGGGGACAAAGTTCTTTTGTGATAGAAAGTTCTTAGACGAAATGATCATCATATTTCCCAAAACTGATGAGCAAAGGGAGGCATTGGTCAGAATATCTAATAATTGTTTTGATGTTGGGAAGGTTAAGACACTTTGGAGGGAGGTGCTCAAAGTTATCATGAAATAAATTACTTTGGATGACAGATTTACTAGACTCTATGACTACCACTTTTCCCTCCTCAATAATTTTCGACACAAGGTAAGGATTTCATTCCTTACTACCTATTTTTCTCTCTAAAAATAAGTATCAAGAAGCACCAAAAAAGCCCTAGGAAATATCATGTCCTGTATGCAGGCCTTATTATTTTCATCCATGAGCTTTTTTCTAATATGTTGGCCCTGTCTAACCCCATTTTGCCTTTGGCCTCGAAAGGTTATAATACTGACATTAGCATGTCTGAGGACAAGGGTGAATGAGATTCTGACTGTGAAGAGGAAGAGACTCCCCCCACAAGTCTGGGTTGAAGAAAACCTCTCAGACCAAGCCCTTGAATAAAAAAGTCTCCTCTATGAAAACCCTCACTGGCACTTCTCAAAAAGCTAAAAATAAGGAGAAAACCCTCCCCAAGAAAAAGTTGGTTTCCTATTCTAAGGATTCCTCGGAGGACTCTTCCACTACCCCATATTCCACTAATGGCTCCCATACCTCTTACCCTTAAACTGACAGAGAAAATAGGCCCGAATTCCTTGGATTCATTAAACCTAAAGACCACTACTTCAAGCTTGGCTAGGAATTTCCTGATGATACTATAGCAATAGCTAGAAATGGGGTGGTTGACTACTTCAAAATCCTTAAGTGTGTTTTTCATGAAATTAAAACCTTAGTATAAAGAACAGGGTTGTTTCAAGTGGCCTCAATGAAATGAAAGCTAAAGTGTTACCTCAGATGACTCCTGGGGCTTTATGGACTGAAGAAGAGAAGATGTCGATGGCTTCCTTCAAAAAACTATTGAGCTCATGGATAAGATGAAGAAGAAAAATAAGAAAAAGATAAAAAATCTACAAGGGGAAATTGGCAAAATCCGGGTTACTATGAATTCCATCATGAAGATAAGCCATAACATTGTGAATAATTTTTCTACTACAATGAACACCTTGGTGGATAAGCTGGAAAATACTCCACAAGGGACCTTGTTTGTGGACTTGGAGGCTAACAAAGATAAAATATAGAAAGAGGATTTTGGCCCTTCGCAAAGGACTAGAGCCAACTTGAAAAGAAAAGCATATTATGTGCCTCAGGAGATGAATAACTTGGAAGCCAAAATTGTTGAAATATAAAGTCCCTAGGTTAGCTTGTTTGTTTATTTTTGGTCTGTTGCTAAATTTTGTCTCATGGTTGCTATCCTTTTGTGTTTGTCTAGCATCTCTCCTATCTTAGTGATCTTTATTTGAATATTTTATCTTTCTTGTGAACTTTGTGGTTTCAGGTCCTTAGAAACATTGGAACTATGGCATAATATTTGAATGCATTTAATTTTATTATGATTTAGTCAACATCTATTGATGTGAATATGGATGAAGAAGAGAAGTGTATACATGTACAATTATTATAGAATACATATGGATAAGATGCAAGAGGAGAGATCAAAGGATGCATTACATGTTTGAGGAAGGGCCAAGGATAAAGTAGAACCAATAGGGAATATAAAGTTTTTACTAAGACATCTTAGTCTAAATGTCATTATAACACTACAAGGAAGAGAATAGTGAATTTAAAAATTGGGAAAAATATCGGCTAGTGGAGTGTATAAATAAGAATTATTATTTGAACTCCTTGAAAAAATCCTTTGATTAAATTGATGAAGTATTGTTTATTTTTCTTGGTGGTAGTTTAATGAATTATGGTTGATTTATTTAGGTTATTTATATTATATGAATCATTACAACTAGTTGTTAAATTCTACGATGACTATGATGGAGGATAAAAATTAAATGTACATGATAACTATTTGCATTACACTTTTCACCATGTGAACATTGTGTGTTTGGAAAAACAAATGGAGAATATTTTCCTTATTGTTCTTTAGAGGAAAAGGGATTGTTACATATTATTGATTCAAATGCATTTGGTTTGATGGGTCTTAAATTTATAGGAAAAAATTATTATTTCATTGAAATCATTCATGATATCTTAAGATATCATAGGATTTACTTTATACATTATAATTATTAATATTCAATAAATTAAAAAAATTATAGCCTTGGTTGAAAAATAAATATATATTATTAAAATGGGTGTTATGATCTAGCAATGGGAGTGAATATTTTTTTTTTTTTTGGAAAAGGGTGTCAGTGCCACTTAATATATTTTATCATATAAAGATGATTCAAAGAGCTCCCGAAGAAAAGAACCAGTAAGAAAAACTCCGATCCTTGCTCTACAATACATAGAAAGGTTGTGAGATTTAAATCTCAAATATGCCAAAAATACAATATCTTGTAGTGTCCAAAATAGCAAGTGCCATAAAACATCCCCCATTATCGAATGCTTTCTGGAATATATTGAACAAGATGTAGTCCGAACTAAAATATCACGAGAGCTGTACACATTTACAAAGTAGTTCACAATCTGTCTCACTTATGCATTTATCCAACTTACATTCCAGCACGCTTCTCAAATCAATATCCCCTCACAATCTACAGATGCAACAAAACCACAGGACCCTGTACTTATAATACCACACATACCAATTTATATCATTATGAAAAAGACCACTGCATAGCTATATGTAATATTATCATGTACCCATATCCTCCAAAATTTTCCCCTTAAGAACTAGATACGAATCGAAATCACAATTCAGACCCATCATATTAAGTTCCTCCTTAGAACTTCCCATATTTTCCAAATGATCTATAACCCGCTTCCCTTATCTATACACATGTGAAATGGTGAAGTTTGTAAATGTATCAATTAGTGTCCATGCTTGTTCAAGTAAATATCTTATCTGCGAATTATCAATATTTCTCTTTATGCAAGCGTTGATAATAATTGTTGAATTTCCTTCAATGTGAATATAAGAGATGTTCAATTTTTTTACTAGTAGAATACCTTCAAGTAAAGCGTATGCCTCTCCAAAGTTGTTAGTACTCGATGGGGTAAAAGCAGATTTCAAAGCAAAAACACATCTTGTGTCATCCCTTATGCATATTCCTATCCCTGCATCACCTGGGTTGCCTTTAGAGGAGCCATCAAAATTTAATTTGAAATGCATTGAATTCGGAGGACACCATTTCACTTTATTTATATTAATTTTACTAGTTCTCACTCTCAGAAGACAAGGTGATACATGAATAGAGATGCCCTTCCAGCAATTAATAACTTGACCATCCCAAGAAGTAAATTCCCTATTTGAATTGAACTGATTTGAAACATGAGCATTAACCAGTTCTGATACTAATTTTTCAATATAATTGAAAACATTAGAAAGAGGAGATGTTTTCTTTCTAAAAATACACTTATGTCTTTCCCACAAAAGTGACCATACTACTATGGATGGGATCACTTTCCAAATACATGCAAAAAGAGAGGATGGGTATAAGACTGGCCATGACTGGAACATATCCCATACATTATCTGGAAGAGGGGTGCTAAAGGAAAGCTTATCAAGCACAAACATCCAACAATAGTGACACTAATACATTTGGGGTCAAATTTCGACGAAGGGAGGTTTTCGACGGACAACGAGCGTTGGGGTCAAATTTGATTTTTTTTTTTAAATATGCCCATGTTCGTCGGAATTCTGACGACATCGGGCATTTTATAAAAAAAAAAACACAACTCATTTTCATTTTGAATTGAAGCAATTCAAAGCAAAAGACAACCGTCTTGCCTCCTTGCCCCCCCCCCCCCCCCCCTCCCCCACCGGAGCGATCTCTACACAAGCAAGGTAAGGGAAACTAATTTTTTTCCGCAATCATATTGAGACTAGTTTTTTTTGCGAATTAATCCATTTTGTGAATTAATCACATGTTGTGTGTACGCTACCCCATTTTGCGATTTTTGTAATTGGAGCATTTGCAACTAATTTCTGACAAAAAAACCCCCTTTGATTATGCTTTGATGGATGTCCATACCTTGTTCCAAAGCTCCTATTTTGGCACACACAGGGAGGATGCTGGCAAACGTTGCAGCAGAGAAATGTTTTTAACAAAATACAATAGTTATGGATCATGAAACCCTTGACCCAATAGACACTACACATGCAAAGCTCGAAATGAGTTAATAAAATGGTTTTGAACCAAATGCTTAACAATATTTAGACATGACAGTAACAAGGATTTTTACAAAAACAACCCTTAATCATACAATAAATATACATACCAGTTTGTATATTTATCAGATGCGGGCTATCGGTTACATAGTCATCCAAGAAGCAAGAACCGTAACTAGAACCAAGAAGCAAGAACCCCAACTATCGTGTGTCATAGCCAAAGCTCGAGATATTGTAAATGAATTTTGATGGGATGATAAAAATAGTTAAGTATAATATATTCCCATTTTCTAGTGACATAAAGTGTCCCATTCTTTTAATGCCTTTAGAAAGTGTTTCAAGCCCAAAGTCTTTTAGACACTATATTCAATGCCATTAGAAAACTACTAGGCAACAATTCTCTTAGCCAATGATCAAAACCATATAACATATGCTCACATATTCAAATATTATCACCAAATTTGATATTCTATTCAATATAAACATAGACTAGAGTAAACATATGAATGATGAGTCTTACTAATAAGACCCTTTTCCAAGTACATATTAAATTTTATCTTTTTCAGCCTATATGATATGGTAATGTATCCTTTTTCAAACCATGTAATTGTATTTGCATATGATCACTATATTTTTCTATAGCAACCAAAGTCAATGAAGATACATGCTAAGAGATGATTGTTCACTGATGTCATTGTAATGTGAATCCTATAGTGTTCTTTTTTCATTGTTCTACTGTGCTCCTCAAGCTGCACCAACATAGTTTTATTTAATGGCTTTGTTTTGATAGTGATTTCTCCATGGCTTCCACTGTCTTTTTCTTGGCACATTCAATGCATTGTCATCTATCACTAATATTTATTGTCCTTTTTACCTTTATTGAGGTTGTTCTCATACATGTCATTCACTTTGTCTATGAGTATATCTCAACCAATTCACTGTTGTAAGTAGAAATAAAAGATTAGTCTCATCTCTTTTACTATTTTAGACCTTCATAGTAATCTTTGAAACATACCATTTCCTTCCAATTATATGGAATAATGATTTTATTTTTATGGAATGTGATGAAGGCTTGAGTGTGTCTTCTTGAACAAAAAGAGGACTTAGAGAAAGTAGATTCACATAAGGATAGGTGGATTTTCCTTAAGATGAAGGGATAAGACTTAACAAAAAGAGGACTTAGGATGATGATCACAAGGAGGATTCATTTAAGGATATGGCATATTCACCTAAAGGATAGTGTATTCTCCCAAGAATATGGAAAAATTATTGATTGGTGGAATGACATACTAGATCAAGGAATGATACAAGGGTAGATTCACCTAAATATAGGGTAAATTCAGCTAAAAGGGTACCCATGAGATTGTGGTACTAAGTACCTATCTATGGATGGTGTATTTGGATACAAGTATGATGAAACCATGCTTGTGTATGACGAAACAAAGTCCAGATCTCTATTATAGGTCCAACATAATCTCTATTATTTGAGACACCATTTTATTAGCATATCCAATTAGGGTAATTTATGGGTTTAATTATGGATCATGTTGTCTATTTTCATGCACTATTGAACTTATTTGGATATATTGTGATTATTTCAATTTTGAATTTATAAATAAATTATGTTTGTACCTTAGAAAGGGTAACTCCAATTGATGTTTGAGCAGTTTATTTGAAAACTTATGGTGATTATTACCCTATGTTATGTAATGGAGTTATTTTTACACTAAGTAATTAACTAGAAAAATGAATTTGTATTGTTGTACAAGTATGATACAATACAAGTATGATGAAACCATGCTTGTGTGTTTACATGTTTGTGCATCCTATTGAGAACCAACCTCACTGTTGAGGAACTCAATAAATGTGGTGTTAAGTAGAAGAATGGAAAACTTAAGAAGCTATGGTGACATATTGTGGCATTAGTAGGGATTATCTCTATTGACCACACCTTTCAAAGATAGTATCCCCTAGTTCTCCTCATAGAATGGACCATTGGATGGCTCATAGTGGTATCCAATCCTACATTTATCTTGATGGTATTGCCGATAGTTGGTATGTGGTTCTTGGTATGGGTTTCCTCTTACCCTATTATCTTATTTATATCTTTGTTCCAACATGTGGAGATTGATTTTTGTCATGCTATGATGATTTTCATGTTTGCATGTGTTTTGAAATTATGCAAATATATATGATGTCACACCATACTTATGTTTTGATACAGTGTAGGTGATGGTTACATGTTGTTGATGGTAGCGATTTGGGTTCAAAGACACAATTCCACACACACACACAAATACTTGAAGATGCATTTTATATTATTCCTTCTTAGTGGCGATTAGTGTTGGAAGATTTGCACAAATGTAGAGAGGAACTCATGTTATATACAATAGGTTGTGTTTGATAACATTTGAATGTGCCTCATGATGTATACATATAGCTTTGGTTTGTGACATGCATGCACATTTATCCATAAGACACATTGCTATGTGGCATGTGCCCTATGCATGTCATCTTTCTGAGGCACATTGCTATGTGCAATGTGGCCCTAGGTGTGTCTTCTATATGAGGTGTATTGCCATGATATGTTAGGATTTGTAGTGTGCAGGCCACAAATGCATGCATGAGGGACTATTATTATAGTCATGTTTTCTGGGCATGTAGCCTAGGCATGTCTTCTCCATTAGGTACATGGCCATGCTGTGTGGGATTTTTTGTGTTCATGCCACAAATGCACACATGAGGGACTATTATTGGAGTCATGATGAATCTTCACTCTATTTAGCCACAATTTCTAGTCGCATAGTTATGTAATGTGCACTTTTAAGGATTGTGAAGTTTCCTTCAATTATTGATGATCTCTCATCTTTGTTGCATGGGCCAACAATTTTATTTTATCTTGTTTGAATTAGTTTAATCACTATTGTGAGTTTTCTCTATTGTGTAGTTATTGTGGCTATGCTTGATTTGCTATTAACACATTTATTTGACTTATTATTGTTACTATTTTTTTTTTCTTTCAATATTTATGATCTTTGGTAGTTTAGTGAAACTCTTGCTATTTTTAAATGTTGCCTTCTTTGTTGTGATGTGATTCCTCACCAAGATAAACATAGATAACCTTGGATGAGTGTATATAAGGAATCAAACATTGGGAAAATTTGAGGATAGGGGTAAGTGTTTGTTGTATGGGTAGCTACGATCCACTTGTACATTCTTAGTGATTATTGACAGCTATGTCTTGGAGCTGGCTAATCCCATTAAAAAAACAAGGGGGAAGTCATACATAATCATATGGATCCTCCCTAGTTGTGTGTGGATTCAAGACAGCCATCATTTCATATGGTTCTTGGTTACTTTGTGAGACCATGGCATCCTCTTAGACCAATATGTGAGCCTTGTATTGTTATCCCTACAATGTGGATGAATAAGTGTATGTTTAAATAAATGATTTGCTTAGAATACTCAAAAATGTCTCTCAGAAAGTCTGCAACAGGGAAACTTTTAGTAAGAATTTGCAGACACAATGCTCAGAAATTCACACAATCAGCTACATTAAATACGTTCTCTATTAAGTTCAATGGTGTTGGTTCGATTTGCAATTTTTGTGAAGCTTTTGCACTGAAGTTTCCATAGCTTGATTTTTTTTCCTGTGAAGAAAGACCATGTCAGATAATATCAGCAAAGAACAAAATAATGAGACAATTGCTAGGTTATGGTCTAACTTGAAAAGAAAAGGTGATGGGAAATGTTATTGTCCCTGCAAAATTTGTAAGGGCTTAAAGACTAGAAGACTTGTAATCAAAACAGCTAAGAAACATTGTAGACAGCATGGTCACATTGAAGGGGGACATGATTATCATCCACTGGTAAGTTGTTCATTATATCATTTTAACAGTTTATATACATAAGAAATCACTTGATAATGAGATCATGATCATGGTTTATTTATGTTGATCATTTTTATATAGGTCGAGCACCCCAGGGCACATGATATGGACCAACACAACCAGAAGAATATTGTTTTAGAAGTGGAGGAACATGGAGGTGTGAATATTGAAGCTGAAGATAACGATCCCATGGAAGATGACGATCATGCACCAGAAAACACAATTGAAGATGATGGTACAAATACATTGATCCATGACACATTTAGTACTGGCACAACTGATCATGATGATCAGGATGACCTTGATGTTCATGATTTACCTCTTCTTGAGAAGGCATATGAGCCCCTTTACAAAGGCTCCCAAACAACTCTTCTCTCTGTTGTATTGTTGTTGGTGAACTTGAAGGTTATGTCATTATAGTTAATAAATGGTGAATCATGTACCATTAATATTCTTTATATTAACACCTCAAACTCTTTTTTTTGTTGTAGATTGATAGGTGAGTTTTTCTTACCACCATCAAATATTCTACCTCTCTCATACCGAGAATTATCTGCCATTATGAAAGATATTGAAATGGAGTATCAAACAATAGATGCTTGTCCCAATGATCATATTATATATCATAAACAACATGAATTTGGAACAGAATGCCCTGAATGTCATATCAGTAGATATCGAACAGATCAAATAACAAAAAAGATGCCTCGCAAGGTTCTTCGTTATATTCCCATTATTCCACATATGCAACGATTATTCAAGTGCACTAGCTTGGCACAATTTATGGATTACCATGCACACAATAGAAGTCGAGATGACATTATTCTAATGTCTGCAGATGGTTCAACATTTATGGACATAGAGGAAAAGTGGCCACACTTTAAAGAAGAACCTCATAATCTCAGGCTTTCATTGGCAGCGGACGGTGTCAATCCATTTGGAGAGTTGAGATTTGTTTACTCGGTGTGGCCTATTTTTGTTATCAACAACAATATTCCTCCATTGATGTCAATAAAGAGGGAGCACATAATGTTGGCAATGATTGTTCCAGGTATTTTATCATTTAATAGTCATCTACATTTAATTATAAATATTGCAGTAAAATGGCCATAATAATTATGTAATGTTTTTGTTCATTCCACTAGGCAAGTACCAAGTTAAAGATATGAATGTATATATTGAGCCTCTTATCGACGAGTTGCTGGAGTTATGGAATGGTGTGACCATGTATGACATCTCTAGACCAATAGGACAAAGACAATTTCAATTCCATGCAATGCTTGTATGGACAATACATGATGCCCCAGGGCTAACACATTTTTGTGGTACGTTATAGTGTTCAAGTTGCACATGATAATTATAATTATAAAAATTAATAGATTTAATATAATTATACATTATCTTGTATGTCTTCAAACAAAGGGAAAATTTGCATGTCCAGTTTGTGGTCCAAAGATGAAATCCTGTCATTCAAAAAGTTTAGGAAAGTAGGTGTTTGATGAGTATAGGCACTTCCTTCACAAAAATCATAAGTACCGGAATACTGAAAAACATCTTTTCAATGGGAAAGAAGAGACTACATCAAAGCCACGAAGAATGACTCCTCATTTATGGAAGTTGGAATATAATAGAATTAATCATCAAGGTAATGTCATTCCATCTAATGGTTTATGTTTGGAATTTGAATTTTTCTATCGTGTTTCGTTTACTGATGATGTAATTGATGATATTGAAGGTCGTCAAGGCATGGATGGCCACCTTCCAAAGGGACTAAAAAGTTATCCCAGACAATTCAATAGGTTGCCTTACTACGAGCAGCTACAAATTGTGCATTTGTTTGATACAATGCATATTGGAAAGAATATAACAGAGACATTATGGAAAATATTGGATGGAAGGCATGACAAAGAAAAAATTGTCAAAATTTGTAGTGACATTGTGGAATCCAATCATGCAATGAAAAATGTCATTCAATAAAATAGAAATGGAGATCAGATTAATATAAGTGCCCTTCCTTGGTTATTGATGGAGCAACAAAGCAATTCTATAAAAGAAGTCATACGAAAAATTCAATTTCCCACAGGATTTGCTGCGAACATAAACAATCTCATATCAAAGAAGAGTGAATTTGAGCCAGGGCTGAAAATGCATGATTGGCATACCTTCATTAAGGTAATTCACGTTCTTGTGTATTTACTATATATTTGTATACTGCGCATGTACTTTTCATTGTATTATGTTAGAAAACAATGAAAAGATCATTTTATAATTGTTGCAGTACGTTCTACCTCTATCTCTCCCAGACCACTTCGACAATAATATCAAGCAAGTCATATATGATCTTGGAAAATACATGTGGTAAGTAGTGATGTTTGTTCAATTTATTGTATATATATTATATTTGCCATTTGTTTTACTTGTTATGCAATATATTTGTATATTATTTTGTAAAGTGTCGTTTATATATTTTTGTGTCTTCAATCTCTTTAATTAGGTGGTTGTCATCTAAAGAAATCGACAAGGAAGATATAAAATATTGGAAGAGAAAAATCCCTCATCTAATGTGTGAAATGAAAAAGTGTCTACCTTCAACTTTTTTCAATGCACAAGAACACTACCTCATACACCAAGTTGAGGAGATCGAATTGTGTGGACCTGTACACACTAGGTCAATGTGGATGGTTGAGAGGAACTTGAAATTTTTGAAGGCTTTGGTTCGACAAAGAGCACAACCTAAGGGTTCTATGGTGGAGGGATATATGGTATACCAAACTATGGTGTACATTATTGAATATCTTCCTAAGTTTGCAGCAAAAATCCACGTAGATCACATTTGGGATCCCAACCCCATTAATAAATTCGAAAGGGAGCACTTGATGGGGAAAGGTAGATTGAAGAAAGTGAGAGGTAATTATAAGATGTTATTGTAGTAAATTAATTCTTCATCTTCTAAATAAATCAATTGTAAGTGGTCTATTAATTATTTGTACAGTTGGTCAGGAGTGGGATGTGCTACATTTGTATATTGCAAACAATCTTGATTGGATGATGGTGTGGATTGAGCGATGTCAACATTCTGGTCGCACATTAACATGGGATGGTGTCGCTTCATTGGTTAAAGAAGCTCATCGTAATGGAGATTCCAATGTTACACAAAGGGAAATTGATTTAGCATATGGTTTAAGAGATCAATAGGTATGTATAATTTTATTAATCACCCATATGTTTATCAACTCATGATGCAATAATTTTAATATGTTAGACATATTGCAGGTCAAACACCACAAGGCTATGTGCTGCAATGGTCATAAATTTCACATCAAACAGTTGGATGACACGAAGAAAACTTGTGATTTTGGGTTAATTGCAGTCTTTAAGGTGACCAATATTTCATCTAGAAATGACATACATCCTCAAGTGTCTCAAAATTGATACTATAGCATTTTGGATGATATACTTGAGTGTGACTTTAATTCCTTCAAATTAGTTCTATTCGTCGTCAAATGGTATAGGCTACGACTGAATATAAATGATCCTGATAGAACTATTATCGAACATGATAATGGATTTACAATGGTTAATACAAGGTCATTTGAACGAGTTGGGGATGAGCCCTATGTTCTTCCAAGTCAATATGAGCAAGTATTTTACTCAGAGGTTCCACATAAACCAGGTTGGTCATTTGTTGTTAGACATGATCCAAGAGGAAGGTCGATAATGTATAATGTGATGGAAGAAGAAGATATCAAAGAAGTAGAAGATGAGATAGATGATCACGATCGACAGTTACTCGATGATGTTCCTGACGAAAATGTACACGAAGAAGAAGTTGATGATGATGATGGTGTTGTTACTGATGATGATGGTGATGGTGATGGTGATGGTGTTGGTGATGGTGATGACGATGACGATGACAACAATGAGGATGAAGATGATGATGATGACGATGATGATGACGATGATGATGATGATGATGATGATGATGATGATGATGATGATGATGATGATGGTCATGATGATGAGTTGGATGAAGAAGAAGATCAATGACATGAATGAAATGTATGAGATCCGATTATTATATTATCTATTTAATATTGATATCTTGATAGAAATTGATTTGACTTATATGGTTACATAATTAATTCATATGTTTTGAATTCTAATGCCATTACTTAATTAATTCATGATGCACCTCTAGATATGTGATAGATAGTGATTTAAAATACATATGTGATGGATTACATGCTTATGATGATACATATGACATTTTTTGAACTTTGTGTTTATTTATGGAATGTGGACTACTTATTAGCTATGTGATGGATGGTGATTTATGATACGTATGTGATGGATTACATGTTTATGATGATACATATGTGATTCTTATGATGCTCAATTACATATATGATGATACATATGTGATGCTTATGATGCTTATGATGCTTATGATACTGCAGTATTTATTGTTTATCAAACTACAAATGCAATGCTTATGATGCTCAATTGTTGGTGCAGGAACCTGAACCCCTTTGACGAGGATCTTGCATAGTCTCATGGATCGACAGGTATAAGTCAATACACCTTATAGAAATAATATATTTTTTTTAAATTACAAGAAAAACAAACTTCTTCAGTTTTTCAAACATCAACATTAGCAGCAAATCTAATACAGTTATGAACACTTGAGGCCCCAGTTGGACTTACTCAAATTTTAATCTCAACATCAACTTTATGGCCGACTTCTTCATCAATATTACCCTCATTTGCAAAATATCTCTCTCATTACCAACTAACTCTCTCATTTGATGGTGCGCGGGTATCACCAAATAGGTATTTGTCATATGTGTCTTCCTCAAGTGAGGGAAATGCAGGAATAGAAGAGGAAAGTGAGACATGTAGTAGATCTCAAATAGGGAGATCAACTAGAGGTCAAAAGATTAGAAGAAAATTCAATAAATGCATGGAATTTTTTCTTGCTCAAGGGGGGTCATGTTCTTATGATGATGAGACCAAAGGCGACATTAAGGTGCCCTTGAGGTACAAACATCTACTGCAACAATGTGTACCCAAGGAACTTCCTCCAATAAACACTGATTTTTGTGTTAATGAGAGGATATATCGCATAGCACCTTCATCGTTACATGGTTTGGGCCTATTTTCCATGGACAACATAAAGGTCTGTTACAACAAAGTTGCTGAATTGATGGAGTTTCTTGGACCTTGTTACAATTATAATGATTGGATGTACATTGTTCGATATAAAAAAAGTATGCGTAGGTATGCACTGTCAGCCAATTATATACAACAAAAAGATAATGATCAAAGTAAATGAGTGGTTGTATACATTGATGGAAGGCCAAAAGCAATAGGGAATATTGCAAGTTTTATAAATAGTACACGACCTGGGTCAACTAATAAGCAACCCAATTGCATATTTGAGGCACGTGAGGGAAATTGTGTGTTTGTATGTGCGATAAAATCAATAAGTGCAGGGGAAGAGCTGCTAATCAATTACAATTCGAATCGTATAGATACAAACAAAGTTAATATTATGGGGGTGGTACGTACTATATATATACCATTTAAGCCAACTTCCAATTAATGAATCCAATAAACCATTGTATTATTAAGTTTTTTTCCTAAGTCTATTGGTTTCATTTCACTAACATTTTTATATTTTTTCTTTGTCACAAGGCCACATGGATCCACCACATAGCACAGATAGGGGTGTAGGTCCCGACACTTCTACGGAGCAGGTAAACCTCATTGTAATTGTACAAATTAGATAGAATCAAACTGTTACATTATGATCTTTTCTTGAGTGTTTTGAATTTATTTTGATAGTGTTAATTATATTCTTGTCACAGACAAATGTTCGGGATAAGGGAAAGGAACTTGCAGTACCTCAACAACTCCATAGGGATGTGGGGCAGTCGACAGTGTTATGCACTGATGACATCGCACTTACCGCAAACCCTATGCAATTTGTACATATGAATATTAGAAAAATTAGGCAAGAGATTCTTGATTTGGCAACCATAAGTCCTCAGACTGATGAGATAACAAAGAGGGTGCAACTATTATTGATGACAATGGAAAACTTGCAAGTAAGCAGTAATGAAAGCTTTAATCATAACAAAAGTTCAATAATGGTTTATATTTTTATCTCTTTTATGTCATTAACTAAAATATGTATGTGTTTTTTTTACAGAAATTTATAGGGCCTCATCATCCTGGTGGTGATGATCAGGGTATTGCGAGTAGTTCAGGTGATGACCATGTTCTATATGTTAAAACCACTCCTTTGGACTTGTGAACTTGCTTTTTTAATGTTTTACATATTTGATGTATTATGCTTCAGGTGCTGACATGGGTCCTAGGTCGAGCCCAACTATATTGCTGACTGCAATGTCGGCAACACCTAGCATGCATACATCATCTGTTGCACCAACTCGTGTTGACCCGCCCACTGGTGGTAGATCCCTCTTTTTCTCTCTCTTTCGTTATGTGTTTATTACCCTTGAAGTGTTCTTTCTTGGACGCATTTCATAGTGGATTCATTTACTATGGCAGGAGATGCACATGAGGATGCGCCAGAGGCGAGTACTGCTGATAACATACCATCATTTCCTGGATCTTCCCATATTGCTAGTATGGGAACGTTGCAGGCCACATTGGTGGTGAGCGACGAAGAAATGATTCCCTTGAAGATACAGAAGGTTCCAGGTACTTTAAAAATATTATTATATATAGTCTAATTGTAATTTACTTACTGATCACTCATTTTGGACTACTGATCCCAAGTTTTTTTTTGCAGGAAATGATATTTTTTATAAAAATCTTAATGACATTTCATTGCAGATATTTGGGCCCACCATATGTAAAAGGTGGAACATCATACGTGAACTAACCCTTATCCACTATTTTGATTTCATATCATTGCTAGAATAGTTTTCCTTTTATCCATTTCTTGAACTATATCAAAGGTAGCTTCAGTTTCTTTCTAAATCTAACAGGTTTGTTTTTGCTTTTAAGGTGGAATGACCAAGAAAAAAGTTAAAAGATGAACTCACAAACCATATGGTAGAGTTGTTTGGAAATGACACATTCGACAAGACTAAGTTCCTGGAAAAAGCTGGCACATATCTGAAGTATGTGAGGGACCAATACAAGACACATTTAGAGAAGAACATAAAGTATGAGTGTCCCCCCATGATTCCAGAGAGGGAGTGGAAGGACCTGATTTTCGATGCAAAGGAGAGAATTGAAAGGAAAAAAGGAAATACACCACCAGACACCAGAAGAAGGTGTGTGATACTATTAAGAATGTGAATATGTACTAATTATTCATTATATTTATATAATCTAACATATTTCAAACTTTTCATAGATTGAGTGACACGTCAAAGGCAACCAAGTCAAGACAAGAAAAGCATGGGCAACACAAACTCGGCTCTGGTGGTTATATGAAACTTGCTGCAGGAATTGTAAGAATCAGTAAATTAAGTATCACATCAAAATATTTATAAATTGTAAACAATTTTTTTTTGATCAAACAATACAAGCAAAATTCACAATACTAAGCAAAAATGTAGGGCTCTAAATTCAATAGAGCGCCCACGGAAGATGACAAGAGAATTGGCTACCAGAAAGGCTATATAGTTGTGGCTAAAAGGCTATGAGAATTGAGTGGGCAAACACGAGATTCTGATGCATCTGTCAGAATGGTAATTAAGCTAAATGAAAATTATTTCAAATTGAATACTTAACCAATAATCTACTTGATGTTAAGTTTCAACATAAAGTGACTATATTTTTTTTAAATAAGCAAGCAATGATAACATTGCGCATGACATTGCAATGCAGCGTGATAAACATGGAACAAAACCTGTACATGAAGGTCTGGATGTGCATCCTAGTAGTGGAGGTATTCATTTGCTATTCAAGTTTTTTTATGTAATTATTAGTACAATTAAACATCTTAAATTGAAAATTAGTGTAGTAATTAATGTAACCTTTATTGTTAATATTTTAGAGCATGTAGTTAGTGGTGACCAAGTGGAGCATGATCCAGGTAGACAACATCAGGAACGTGATGTTCCCCAATCAAGTAAAGAGGACCACTGTTTTTCCTTTAAACAAATTTAATTGCAATTGGTGTATTGATTAATGTAATGTTTCGTATTTCAAGTCCAGAGGATCTAGAGGGTGCTCAGCATGTCGAGGTTGAGGCTAGACAAAATGATGTGGAAGATGATGTGGCCCCATCAGGTAAAGAGTGTAACGGTTGTGTTATTTAAATTAATGAAATACTTGTAACAATAATAAAAAAATGTTTTGAATTTAACCCAATTCTTTGTTATTGCAGAGGACCCCCCTTGGTTCAACATCCTCATCCTTTGTATAGGACTAGGCATACATCAAGAGCACGAGAAGAGGGCATAACATCTACAGATGGGGAAAATGATGAAGAAACCGATGTTCCACTTAGTCTTTTCATAGCTTCAAAAAAAAAACAAAGAAAGAAATGATTGTAATCTACCTTATTTCATAATGACTGATTTTTATGTGTAATGAATGTAATTATGTGCTAATGAATGTTCATGAATGATATGTGTTGATGATTATTGATGAATGTTGCATTTTAATGAAAGTTAATGAATTTTATGTGTTAATGAACGTTATGTGATAATGAATGAATGTTATATTTTAATAATGGATGAAAGAATGAATGAAAGAAAGAATGAATGTTAGATGTTAATAGGGAATTTAGAGTGATGTTAGGGGGGGGGAGGGGCCAAATGAGCTTCCACCTTCACATGGTTGGCCCTGTTAAGTAGAGAATATTAAACTATTCTCGAAACAAAGTGAAGCTCAATTATAAGATGTGAAATGTTTGAAAGGTGAGAGTCCACAAACAGATGTGAAATGTTTAAGTAGGCCTCCCAATGAAGTGGATCTCATAGAAACGAAGAATCCTATATAGAGAATCATTGAGAGCCCTTGAAGAAGAAAATTTGAACTTCGAGGAAGCAATACATGATGGAGGAATATCTTGCAAGAGGAAATCAAAGTCTTTATGGTGTCATCTAGATCTGAAATGTGGTCTACTTTTCAAAAAAGTAAAGATTCTTGATATGAATGTGTCATTGATTTGACAATTTCTAATGTCTAGTAGATGACTTTGATGCTCTCAAATTGTTCTTGAAGCTTATATGGCTTGGTTCTGATCCTTATAAGCTTTTAGACTAATTTAGGAACTATGATCTCACTGCAAATTTATCATTTATTGGTTGTTCTTTTGTTGATAGTGACATTTATCACTACTTTCATCTGAGGCAATCACTTCTTTACAGTCAAAAGGTTGCCCGAGGTCAAGTTATATCATGGAAAAATGAACACGGAGAAGAACTTCTATTTTTAAGTAACAAGGTATAGATCTACATTCTGCATGACACTTTTGTAAATCCATGCATATACTGCTCTTATATATAATTTACTTTGTTAAAGAAATGCTTGTTATTATTATGCCAAAGAGGTTTACCTCAGCTGGGCATGATTTGAAGGAAAATCTCTCCCCGCATAGGTAAGGAAAGAAAGCATCTAGATCCTACGTGTAAAAATTATATCCTTTCATAATCATGCAAGCATAACTTTCACAATCAAAGCCAAGTCTTGTCCAAAAAGTTGCAACTTCCCCATCAAATGGGGAGGTAACTCCCCCCAAAAAAGCTTGGCATCATGCCCTCTGAGGGAACTTCATTCCTGCAAACTAAATTGTATGCCTTCCATGACCATTCAAGAATCCCTTAATAGTGGCCCACACTAAGAGTGGAAATATATAACTATCTAGGTACTCTAATATTCCTTCCTCCCATCCTAGTGCAACATACCAATGCACAAATGACCATAAATTTGTGGATATAGACAGTCCACATTCAAGTCATCTCAATATAGCCAATTGATGCAGAGGAATCTTCAAATTAAAATCATGGGATTCTTGAAGAATCAAACTCCTCTTGATTGGTTTCCAGGTTTTGAAACACTTAAGGATAGTTTTGGTTTATTTTCATGTTGATGTAATAAGTCACCCCACCTTGTAAGCCTATGCCCTAGGTAGGTGTGTTATAAACCACCTTGGGTATATGGAAATTGGGGTTATTCATGCCTTGAAGGAATTTTTAGTGAATTTGAAGAGTTTTAAGTTTCTTAGGGGTCAATTAGTGTCTAGGTGTGTTTACGAGGACAAAATGTCAAAAGTTGTCAAAAGTTGTCAAGCAACTATGACAACTTTTAACCCAAAATTGCAACTTCCTCCAAACCACCATGTTGGTTTCCAAAATCAGTTGATAACTATTGGAAGGGTCATTAAAAGTCTAATTACAACCTTTGGCAAGGTTGTTGAAGGAAAATGAAAGTTTTGTGAACAAAGAAACCAATAAAAATCTGTCTTTTTCCTACATTTTGCTGCTATTTCCCATATTTCGTATAGTACGGCTTTCTTCAGGGCATAAAACCTCTTGAATATGAAATTAAATTGTCTTACCTTTCCAATGCAACAAGTCTAAGCCTCTAACTCTTTTGGATCCATGAGAAAAGTGGTTTTTTGTGAAGGTACCCTAGATTTGACAGTCTACCTAGGGTTTGACAACAAATATGAGTTTTTCTTGCTGATACCTCATGGGATTTGTATGGCATTTGGGGTGAAGCAATTGGTGACAATGTACTTTAATATTTCCAAGACCTTTTTCAGGGAAGTGACAAGTAAAGGCAAGGGTTTGAAGTTTTAGAGGTGGGCATCTCTATGTGACCACCTTGGCTGGGTATGCATCCAACCCCACAAATGATGATAGCGGTGGAACCAAGGGATATAACTTGGTAATTTATGTTGTATCCATGTCCCCCACATGTATCAGGTCTTACTTTACCAAGGCAGTAGGTTTTGAGTATACTTCCTTTGTTAAGGTGGACTAATTAGGGCTATTATGCCTAGGAGTGAAGTTGGGTTTATAACCCTTAGACATTGGATCTGCCCAAACCCTTTTGGAATCCTTTGTCACTCACTTGAATGAAAAAAAATCCACTCTTAGTTGCAAAGTTATTTTGAGAAATTAACAAGAAACCTTAAGTTTTTCAGACTGGCAGGGCTACTAGGCATGACAGGGCTAATTGTAGCAACAGTACTAATTTTTCTCAATACATCATGTTTGATGATTGGAACAGGTCTATTAACCCTATATGATAGTAAATCAAGGTATTGGAGGTCCCCATTTCCTTAGGAAGTGTGTGTCCACCTTTGGTTGGGTGTAGTGGCCTTTGAGTCCTGAGAGACTTTTGTGAGACACTGTGGGATTGGCATTGTCTAGATGGCTTAGTATGGGGAGAGGTATGAAAACAATCAAATTGAAACCAATCCAACCCTTGATGTATTTGTATAAGTTGTAGGGTCCTTGTTTGGGGTTCTTGAGTGAAGGATCCTATCTCAGCAACAAGGGCTCTGCATCACCAATGGGTGGATTAAATCCATACAACTGCGTAACTTGTAGATCTAAAACAATGACACATGTAAAAATCATCATCACATCAATAAATTGCAAACTGAGATACAAAGAAATACCATATGGATCTCAAGAAAAAGACACCAAATCAACTCCAAATCCAATTTGCCAAACAATTCCACTAGTCAAGGAATCCATCAAGAAAATATTGTAGAGATGATGAGGGACTAATGATTGTATACCAACATCTCCTCAATGAGAAAGTTGCAAACAACCTCCTTGAATCATGCACTAAACATGCATGCAAACCCACAACTATCTTTCATCTAGAACCACCTATTGATGTTTTTTTATGCACCGCGAACACAATAAAATACCAAGGTATTCTATCATCTCTTGAACAAAGAAGCTTTGAATGCTAAACAAAGTGATCAATCAAAGCAACTCCAAGGTTTACAATACGAACTATGCAACTTAATTGCATGGGATAGACTTAGTGAATATGGTGTGATTTTGCTGGAATCGCAAGGGGGCTTACATTTTTCTTGAACTCTACCAGAACTTGGACTCTACACTAAC
The DNA here is from genome assembly GCF_030272615.1 of Cryptomeria japonica. NCBI lineage: Eukaryota > Viridiplantae > Streptophyta > Pinopsida > Cupressales > Cupressaceae > Cryptomeria > Cryptomeria japonica. The sequence continues at coordinate 234,873,366 of NC_081408.1, read as the reverse complement.
TTGCTTGGAAAATAAAAGACAAAAGATATAAAGAATGACCCAGATTGACTATCAAATCAATAGTCGAGATAATATAGTGAAACCCTAATTAGGGCTTGTTATAATAAACTCCATTCTAGCGAATTAAATAATTACATTGAATAGGACACATGTCCACCTTGAATTCTAACCAATGAGGAAATAGGTTAGGTATGCTTGAACAAAATTTGATGCATTGCAATGTGTCACTAGCTCATTCATTAGATGAATCAAGTACAATGAACTTGGACATGTCAATGTGGCTTCACTTGATTAGGTTGACGATGATTGGATGCTAACTCAACTTGCCAAGTCAATCATCACAAAGCTTATGTGATTGAGCAATATCTCTTGATACTCAATGTTATCTAGTTTTCTCAACATGATGAAGGTGGTGGGACATATTCCCAAATTGTATCATCTAGATGATCAAGTCCTTAGCTTTTGATTAATTCTTTTGAAACTATCTCCTTGATCATGTTTGTGTCCTTCCATCTTCTTGATAGTTCTTGATCCTTTTATGTGACCATGTGCTTAATGAAGTATATGTTTGATGATGCTTGGTCCTCCTTTTGTTGCATCTCCATACCGATGATGCTTGCTTCAACTTCATGGTGCATATACTTGACTTGAATGGCTTGCTTTGATGAAATCCTCTTTGAGATTCAAAAATCTACCTCTTTGTGGGGTAATTCACCTTGGTGAATATGTTTGATATAGACTTTGTAATTCCTAGGCTTGATGTACAACCCACTTATTCTTGAACTATCCAACCTTGATCACCTTTGTAACTCTGACTTGAATACCTTGATCATTGGTGATTGATGTCTTACATATGGCCTATTGTGTTGTATATCCCTTCATTTTAAAGCAATCCTTATTGATTTCTCCTTATTCTACTGATTGCTATTCTTGGATTTTCGAAGGGAATGCAAGATAGTCCTTGTGCCTTGAGATGCTCCTTCCTTTGTATTGCATTGTTGAAAGCTTTGAATAGGTTTAGCTCCTCATGTTGCCTTCCTAAACTCGTAAATCTTGGTGTTGATATTGATGTAAAAACCCTCCATGATGCCAATGTCCTCTTTCATGCCTTGAAGCCTCCTTTCATCAAGTGTCTTCATCCTTGCATTGAAGCATGATGTTGGCATGCTCTACATGCTGGGTAAGGTGTTCTTTTCCTTGTAATGAAGTCCTCATGACATCCTGAAAGCAAGAAAGAACATATCATGAATGAAATGAAAAACAAATAATGCATCACAAATAAATTTAATCTGATTTTATACCCTAATTCACAGACCTGCTCCCTAATTCTTCTCCTCTTAATTGGTTGTAAATTTAATTTAATGAGCATTTGATCTTTGTTTTATATGCTTCCTTTTTATCTTTGCCTTCGTTTCACCTCCATAGGTCGGCTAGCCCAATAATTGTTTATTAAATTCATCAATTTACCTTCCTTCTAGCTGACTTAAGGTGCTCTTCTCTTGTTGAGTGGGTTTGGACTCCTCTCATGCATAGATTTAGGTGCAAATAACAAGAAGGTTTGCATAGATTGGGGTTGGCAATGTAGAAAATTACTGATTTTATCCTTTAAACATTTGCATTTTCCCTCAAAATAAGGCCAACTTAGGGCTATTTTACCCCCGAGTGGGTTTGAAAGGCTCATATGCATAGACTAGAGGTGAGAGAGAGAGAGAGGGTGAGAGGAAGAGATAATGACCTGGAGAGGGTAGAGAAAGAGAAGTAGAGAGGGAGAGAAGAAGAGAGGGATGGAGAAAGAGACCTAGAGAGGGGAGAGAGAAGAGAGATAGTAGAGAGGGATAGAGAAGAGAGCTAGAATAGAGATACCAATGCCAATCTTTTTCTATAAAATTTTTTTTTTTGAAAAATCGGCCTACCGTCGAAATTCCGACATCAAAGCGTAAAAATTCTGACAGAGGAGTGTTGTCGGATGCACAACATCCTCGTCGGAGCTCTGCTGGGGACCATTGTAATTCCAACGCCAAGGGGTTCAAATTATGACAGCCTCTAGGAGAGTTCCAATGAGGATTCTGTGCATCTGACGACACCCCTCTGTCAGAATTTTTATGCTTTGATGTCAGAATTCCGACGGTAGACCGAGATTGAGACGGTATTCTTTCTGGGTATGAGTATCAATGGCGGTTGTCGAAAAGGATGGGGCTTATGTCAGAATTGCGACGACCACAAGGATAGGCAGAAATTCTGACAAAAAGTTTTCGATGGGTTTTTTTGTTGGTACTGCGACAAAAATGCGTCAGACTACCGACGATTTGCCGTCGAAATTTTGACCCGAATGTACTAGTGTGAGAAAAATCACATTGGAGGAGGAGATGATCTAACATTTCACTGTGTTCACCACAAAGTACACAAGCAAATGGATGTGCAATATTCAATTTAACAAGTCTCTCACTGGTGAGTATTCTCTTATATAGAGCAAGCCAAGCAAACATCACTGCCTTGGGAAGAACACTATTGTTCCAATAGAAATTGTAGGCTCTTTGTGAATAGGATTGAACAAACCTTTGATGAATTGCCTTATACCCTTTCTCTATAGAGTACTTTCCATTCTTCATAGGGAACCATATCAATTTGTCCAAACCATTAGAGATAAAGATAGTGTGTTTCTTGAGAATCAAAGAAAATATTACCTTTTGACCTGGGGAGATTAGGAGTAGAGCTGGCTTCTTCCAAATGACACGATTTGAAGGCTTCTCAAGATCATCTTTGTAATCATAAAGGTGAGAATCCCAATGAGTAGTAAATATAGGGATCACATCTACTAGGGACTCCTCAAGATTAAGAGGGGGGAGACCACTCCATGAATCATTCCAAAAGTTGACTTCTTTTCCACTATGTACTTGCCACGATAAGTATCTAGTAATCACATTCCTAGAGTCCATCATGAAGTTCCAAACTGTAGACCCTAATGGAGGATCAAGGATAGTAAATACATGTGAAGGGGTAGGAGTATATAAATACTTTTCTTGCATAATTTGACACCACAAAGCATGTGGTTTTTCATACATATTCCAAACTAGCTTTCCCCCAAAGGCCTTATTCCTTTTTGAAAGATCATGTAGACCCACCCCGCTCGTAGATTTGCTTGGAGTCATTTTGTTGAGAGACACAAGAGGGATCTTTTTATCTTCTGAAAGATTACCTTTTCAAATAAAATTCCGAATAATTTTCTCGATATGAGAGACAATAGATTTTGGGGCTTGAAGGACTGAAATGTAGTAGTTTGAAATTGTAGCTAGAACAATTTTGACAAGAAGGATTCTGCCTGACAGAGATAACCATCTAGCTTTCCACACAGAAATTTTTCTTTTTAATTTGTCAATCAGAGAATTCCAAAAAGAAGATTTCCCTACTCCCATAAAGAAAGGGATACCCAAGTACGATGATGGAAGAGAATCCACTGGAAAGCCCAATGTCTGGATAATGCTGTTAGACACCATTTTAGAAGTATTTAATATGAATAGTTTAGATTTTTGCGCACTAATTTTCTGTCCAGATCCAGAAGAATATATGTCCAATATTTTCTTAATATGCCTTGCTTCTTGTATATTGGAACAACCAAATAAAAGTGTATCATTTGAAAATAAAGTGTGGGTGATAAAAATTGCGGTATTAGGGATGCATACCCCCTTCCAAAAACCCAGACTAAATTGCTTATTGACCAATCTGCTAAAAGCTTCTTCCATGATAATGAAGAGAAAAGGTGATAGTGGGTCACCTTGTCAAACTCCTTGGGTGGCTCGAAAAAAACCAGAAGGATTACAATTAACAATAACTAAAAAATGTGCCCCAGAGAGGCAATTTTTTGATCCATTTGCACCACTTATCCGAAAAGCCAAACTTTTTAAGCACTTTCACAAGAAAGGACCAACATAATTTATCATATGCTTTCAACATGTGTAATTTAGCTATAAAAGTAGGGGACTGTGAAGAGTTAATTGAGTGCAAAACTTCATGGGCCAAAAGCACACCTTTTGAGGTTTCCCTATCAGGAACAAAACCTCCTTGTTGAAGAGATATTACTCTAGGTATCAAGGATTTTAATCGGAGATAGATAGATTTTGTGAAAATATTGTACACTGAATTACACAAGGAGATAGACCTAAAATCTGCAAAATATTGAGGGTTATTGGATTTGGGGATAAGAGCAAGATGGGTTAAATTGAAGTTCTTGAGAATAAAAGCTTTTTGTCTTGACTCCTCCAAAGCCATTAAAAGATCAAAGCCTAAAACATCGCAACACTTTTGAAAGAATAGTATGGTGAAACCATGAAGGCCTGGAGACTTGTCAGGAGCCATCGAAACTACCACCTCTTGTAATTCAGCAAGAGAGAAAGGTTGCATCAGATAATCATTATCACGTTGTGAAATCAAACAAGAAATGGAGTCTAACAATATGTCGACACTAGACTCCTTAGGAACAAAAGGAGGGGAGGGAGCAAGAAGATTTTTATAGAAGAGTTGACCCTCTTCCCTAATTTCTTGTTCATTAGTTAATTTTTCCCCTATAGAAGAGGCATTTATAGAAAAGATAGTAGATGTAGTTTGCTTAATATTTGCAGATGCCTGGAAGAATTTAGTATTTTTATCTCCTTCTTTTAGCCATAATTCCCTTGATTTTTGTCTCCAATATTCCTCCTCTCTAGAGAACAATTCTTCCCAGTAGCTTTGTAAATACTTCTACTTTGAGAAAGTTTTTGGATTAATCTCAATAGAAAAGATAAGTTCATTGATGTCCTTTAATTCCTTCTCTACCTTTTTTTTTTCTGCAATGATATTTTTGAATACTTCCCTATTCCAAACTTTGATATTTGCTTTTACAAACTACATTTTCATATAAAGTTGAAACATTTTGTTCCCCCTGCAGAAGGGGGCACTCACCCACCATTCACGAAGAAGAGCATTAAAATGTGAGTGCTGAAACCATATTCTTTCAAACTTAAAAGAAGATCTATGATGAGAAACTTCATGTTTATCTAGGCATAATTTGATAGGAAAATGGTCAAACCCGGAGAACAATAGAATTTTAGAGCTGAAGGTATATTTATGAAGGATCCATTCATATGAAGTGAAAAACCTGTCCAATCTTCTTGCAATTTGAAGGGAAGTTCTCCAGTTTGCCTATGTTAATTGACCATTAGAAGGTGAAATGTCAGAAAGGGCGTTACCAGACACAAAAGATCTAAAGTCTTCAATCACCTTAGATCCTGAAGGATTGCCTCCCTGTTTCTTATCTTGAGACAAGGTGGCATTAAAATCACCTCTTAAGATGATTTTCTAAACTCCCTATTGTTGGATCTGGCAAGTTATAGTATTCCAAAGAGCATGTTTCTCTTGAGGAGTTGTTGGGACATAGATATTAAAGAGAACAAAGGATAAATCAAAATTTTCAATAAGAATAAGATGGCAATTTTTCCCTTGGCTCAAAGTTTTTTCTTTGATTGTCCTGGTATTCCACAAGGTTAGAATACCACCGGAAGCCCCTACTGTAGTAATATGTATGAAATCCCATAAAGTCCATTTTTTAAAAATATTTTGAGAGGCTTCATCTGAAAGCTTTGTTTCTTGTAATAAAATGATCTCTACTTGGGAGGAATCCAATTGTTGCTTGATCCATCCCCTCTTGTTAGAGGCATTCAAACCTCTGACATTCCAAGATAAGATCCTCATTGCATCCGAGAAGAACAACATGTTCTTCTCGGTCTTGTGTGGGGTAAAAACTTATCTATAATTGTAGTTTGGATACCTGCTACAATATCTTCTTGGGTTTAAGAATCTTTGGCCTTCGACCTCTTTTTTAAGGTGTTTTATATAATAGGGGAGATGAAGAAACTGTTTGAACAAGAGAGAGATGTTGAGAAAAATCAAAGTCAAGTTGTGTGGAAGGCTGAAAGGGATGATATGAATTATCTTCAACCACAAGGTGTTAAACATGACTAGATTCTAATAAGGATGAGGAAATGGGTGGTGAAGTATTGAGAGCAAGAGGCATAGCATCAACAACATGGAAACCCTGAATTTCTAGAAATTCCTCAAGAGCAATTTCATCTATCAAGTTCGATGCAATAGAGATAAGGATATCATGTGCCATTAATTCAATATTTGGAGTATTTGATGAGGATCCAACAATGGGAGGACTACGTTGAATCATGTGGAAAGGTTGGCAATTAAACATCAAGTTGTGAATCAGGTTGACCTTTGCATTCTATGATATATAGAGTTCCTGGAGTTAAGTATCTGAGTTTCCCACAGAAGTTAAACTCAAAAAAGAAGAAGTGGGCTGCCTAAAGAGAGAGGAAGCAAATATTTTCTTATACAACCAATCAACTAGGATTGAAGAGCAGTGGATCTTAAAAGATACTTTGTTGTATCTCCCCCCAAATTTTTGCAGAGAACTTAAACCAGAAATAACAACCTGATAGTGAGGAGATTTCTTCAAATTGGAGGGCTTTGTTCTTTTTTCTACTAGAAGTAAAGCGTCAGTCATAGAGCCCAAAAATGATTGAGAAGGAATCAGTGAGAGAGGAGGAACAACTTGAAATTGATCACCTTGGAAAGGTCTTACAATATTATCAACATTGTTTAGAGGTACGAAGCTCTTTGTTGAGTCAATTACACTTGTTGTCCCATTTGGTGTAAAAGGAGGAGATGGAGAAGATTGATAAAAGGTGTATTTATGGTAATCAGTCACAAAGTCCTTGCAGATCCTAATAGCATCAATGCCCAAACCTTGACATTGTGAATTAAAATGACCCAATTTATCTATACAGTCATCAATATCTCTAGTACCCTGTATGCAAATGTCTTGATTTCATTTCCCTATGGAGGAAGTCATTATAGTGGACTTGGGAAATGGCTTTGTGAGGTTTAGCAATAGGCATACCCTGACGGTTAAATGGGCCAGTTTATATGGGATAAGATCGTGCTTGATCAAAATACCCATTTGGTTAGCCAAAATTTCCACAATATCTGGATCTCGATATTCAAGCAGGAGCCCCGGGAGAGTAATCCAAAAAGGCATGAATAGAGGGGGAACTGACTCCAGCATAAAATTTGGAACCCACACCAAAGTGATAATACTAATACCCTTATAGAACCATCCCTTATATCTATGAACACAATTTATATGTTCTTTAAAATAAAAAATGGCAATAAAAAAGAGAGACTGCTTATCCATCAAAAAAAATATCCTTCAAGCCTAGCCAATTCTGTATAGCCCAAAATGAAAGTTGCATCAAGGAATTAGTAGAATGAAGTTTACCAATGAGGGATGTGGTGCGCAACAAATCTATTTGAGGCTGAATAAGGTGATCTGGCAAAACGATCTTATACACACCTTTAGATTTTCTTGATTTTCCAGTATTAGCAGCAATCTTATTCTTTGGCGAGACTGGAGCCCAGCTACTCTCTTTAGCTATATCATTTAGACATTTCCCATTACCTTCTATAGCCGAGTTTTGTGCTTGTGGATCGGGAAGTAATGTGCAAGGGGTTTACTTTCTCCAACTCTTTGTAATCTGTTTTGGTTTGAAGGGTGCTCCTTGGTGCAAGTTGTTTATTGGGAGATTGTTTGGGGTTGAAAGAAATTTGGGGTTTATCAACTGGGTATTGTTTGGCCAAGTCACATATGATGGAATATTAGCAGGATTAGCCTGTGATTTGGATAGAGAACAATGTGAGAATGGTGGTGTCCCATCACAAATGTCAAACAGGGGCTGTGGTGTTCGATCTAGTCGACATGCAAACCGATGTCGCAGGAATCTTCTTTCTCTCTACTTATCCTGAAGCCTGCCTAGAAACCATTGGAGTCAATCAAAAGAGAGTCTATTCTCTAATATATCATCATGTAGCTTCCAGGTAACCCACCTAACTCCCACAGGTCCAGGTCCTAGTAACCCTGGTTGCATGTTTCACTGCATCACTCTGAGTTACTCAATGCTCAACTTCCTCTCACCATGCATGATCATGAAGAAGAATGCACAATAATACTTCTAGCATTGATATTAGCCATGAAGCACTTGATGGCTGCCACCTCACGTCCTCCTGTGATGGTCGCCTGCAGCCTCGTTGCCGACCCTTACAGCCTCTCGGCTTAGGGTTTGAGAGAATCGTGTTCACAAAGGATCGTGTTCATAGAGTAGAGGAACCCGTAGTGAATGTTGGCTTCCTATTTCTTCCCCAATTTTTCTAGCTAGGAGTCACCAACAAAATCTTCATGAATTGTTGTCACATGATGCTTCCATGTTGCAGCGACACCCCCTAATCATAGTCATTGTGGATATTCTAGACTAGTTAATCCTTGCAGATTCGAACACCTAAGCACAATGTAAGCCCAAGATCATGACCCAACCAGCAATGGCGGCTAGGGTTTGCAAAGGATCACGTTCATAGAGCTTTAAAGGATCAGGTAATTTGTTTTGTACCTCATTTTTCTTTTGCGCAATTGAGTAGCCTAGCCCGCCGAGAAGAGAAAAAACGCAGTTCAAGGAGTTGAAAATGATGAATTAAGCTATATGTATTACTATATTTTAATATTTATCATTTGTTTTTATCAACCGAAATTAGATAAAGTTAAAAGAGACAACTTTGTATTACACTTAAATATCATGAAAGTTTTATTATGTATTATAATGGTATTTATAAGAATCATTGAATAAATCAACTATATGATTTTAGGGTTATGTTTTTTTAATATCAAGAGAAGTTTACTATATATGCTCACTAGTTGTATGAGAGAATCTCGAACAACATTGTTTTTTGTATCAACCTTTTACAATATTATCTTTTCATTTTCTACCATATCTCAAATAAATTGATATTGAACATTAACATGTTAAGTGATACAAGCATAGTATGTTTCTTATCAATGGTTTGGTTATTGTTGTTGATTTGATGAAATTGCACTATCATTTCTCATGGCAAGTTGTCATTTGTGTTTTCTATTTCTTACATAACATGTATGTATTGTGTAGTGTCTATAAGAAAGTATTTTATGAGTTGACCTTGTATTTGAAAGCTTGTTCTTTGATAGACTTTTTTAAACTCATTAAAAGTTATCATTTTCATTTGATTTGAAATGTTGCATGGCATAGGATGAAATTGAGGGCATATGCTTCTTATTTTTGATGTTTTAACTTTTATATTCTGATGATGGTATGTCTAATTAATCCAAATGCATGTAGAAAATTATTCTATTCTATCCTTTTTTTATATTTTGTCCAAAATACTTAATCCATTTCTAAAATTTGAAGGAAATTAAATGCTCTAAATGCAATCTTGAAGAGTTTTTAATATGTTATGAGACTATTGGAACCTCTTTTTTATCTTTTATTTTGAATTAAATTTTAACAAAAAAATCCAAAAAGGGTAAAAATCTATTTCTCAAAAAGACTTACAAAACAAGAAGGAACCATAGCCCAACAAAGAATTGCATAGTCTTATCCTCCACAACTAACTATTGTAGCATGTGAACTAAATCCATAGACAAGTGTTGTTTATCTACAATATTCCAATCATTTCCTCCATCCAATGCCCATTTAGCCAAACAATCTACAACTCTATTCCACTCTTGAGGAATATGAGCAAAAGAAACAGATTCAAAGGAGGTGCTTAGTTGAAGAATCTACCGAATAAATAGAGATAGATGTCAATTAACACCATCCAACCGCTTTCCATTAAACATATTTACTAGCACTTGTGAGTCACATCCACAAGTAATCTTTCTCCAACCAAGAAGACAACCTCTCTCTAGAGCATGTAATGCCCCACCAGGAACCCTAAAGGAAAACAACACAACTAGGCAACTAAAGGGTGAAATAATTTTTTTTTAAAGATTAAGTGCATTAATTATAACCATTGCATGTCTAATAACACAACAGAAGACTAACACATGATTTCCTAAGGGTTACCAACGAAGATTAATTCGTAGATTATATTAACACCATAGTTAATCCAATTGTCCATTTTAATTAGACAAATTAAATGCTTAATTTTAAAACTACACATACATCTAAATTCCATAATGAAGAAATGAAAGTAGTCTAATGTATCTAATTTCCATAAAACAATTTAACATAAGACCAAAGCAACTGAAATAACATACATTCTACTGACATACTATTACAATATCCATAAATACATGGCTTCCAATAATGCCAGAGATTACAGAGTTTACAATATCAAGGTTACATAAGAGTTGATACAATGACCTCAAGGTCTCAACTGAACAATGATCTCGAACAAGAGCTGGTACTCGAACCATGAACCAAGAAACACCAGGGAAGCCTTTCCTTGCCTGAAGATACAATACAGAACATCTGATGGGAAGTGGCACTACCACTCGACCATGTGATCCCTAAATTGAACCACCCCAGTATGATAGGAGATAGTAGAAAACCCTCAAGCAAGAAAAGTAGACAAGTACGAGAGAAATACAGGACTCCGCAAACATCCATGTGACTCAACTCACAAAACACTAGTGACTCTAAGGAGAGTGTGTCATCGCATAGCTTAAGATGGATACCATGGTACAACCTCCATAGGTCTCGGCCCCCATCCTAGGTTATCCTGGTAACCTCTCCAGAGCCTCCAGTTCCAACTATGTCTCATGCGGACCCTACCAATCCTTTCATGAAGACAAGGTGGTAAGTTTTCCATTCCAAGCCTTCTCACTACATTATGAGCCCTGTACTAGCACTCACCTATGCATGAGGTACATTATCTTAATTAATATTTATTTTACCCACCCCCTAATCAATTATTAGGTTATCACTTTTTAACTGACTTTCGACGGGTTATCATGTCATCCACTTCGAGCATGACCCCCGCTTGATAGCCACTCTCTCTCATAGGACACTAACAGGAAAGGTCTCTCTATGAGAACTCTATGGTGAAACAAACAACCATAACTAATCCTGACAAAGCACAAGTGAAGGATACACAATCACTAACCCAAGATTGACCATTTGGACAAACACACACAATGGCTTACATCAATAAGGTTATACAACAACACCTGACCAAGGAGATATAGCAACATAGGACACAATGACAACTCAACCGGAATTGCAATGAAATTAAGCTTGACCGAAAACATCATTTACACAAGAACCTAATAAAGGCAATCTTTTCTCAAAACAACCAATAGCATAAATAACTTGCACATAAAGATTTTTCCAGACAATAAGGATTACAACTATAATAAATAAATCAATTTTATCATTTGTCCAATAAGTCAAATAAAATCACATAAAAATTAATCTCCTAATGTATTTCCCAACATACATATAAAATCTAAAAATTATAAACTTTTATGATAACACCCATAAAACAAAACAACTTATATATAAGCATATACATAAATACACACACACACACACACACACACACACACACACACACACACACACACATATATATATATATATGATAAACTAATAAATTATTCAAATTATCCAACCCTAGGCATGAAACTCGAAATTGTCATGTTGCAGTATGCACAGGGAACAAAGAAAGAAAAGCATATAACTCCTGCCACTGTGCACGACACGGTAGCACACACTAATACATTTGGGGTCAAATTCCGATGGACAAGGAGCATTGTGTGAAAATTTGATTTTTTTTTTTGAAAATGCTCGTGTTCATTGGAATTCCAACGGCCTCGGGCATTTTATTAAAAAAAAAACACAACGTATTTTCATTTTGAAAGCAAACCGAAGCAAGTGGCGACCGTCTTGCCTCCCTGCCCCTCCCCCCCGCCAGAGCGATCTCTGCACAAGCAAGGTAAGGTTTTTTTTGCAATCAAAGGAACTCTTTTTTTTTCAACGAAGGGCAACTAATTTTTTTCGCAATCAAGGGTAACTGGTTTTTTTTTGCGAATTAATCCATTTTGTGCATATCCTGCAATCTTAAAATTCCATGAAATGACATCTCTTTGAGGTATTCCATCATACAGTTCACATGCCGTGTGTATGCTACCCCATTTTGTGATTTTTGTTATTGGAGCATTTGCAACTAATTTTTGACAAAAAACCCCCTTCGATTATGCTTTGATGGATGTGCATACCTTGTTCCAAAGCTCCTATTTTGGCACACGTAGGGAGGATGCTGACAAACATTGCATTGAGATAAACATGACTGTATTACGTTGCATTGATTTTCTTTTTATGGAATGTGATGAAGGCTTGAGTGTGTCTTCTTGAACTCACTTATTATCAGCTCCTCTATGATTACCTTAGATCTTTGTGGCTAAGAATTGTTCTTGATGAACTTATGCTCTTTATTGATTTCTTTTACTACCATTATATTATCCTGAAAAAGGCTTGTTCATTGCTCCCTTAGCATGAATGTGCTCTCTTTGTATTTAACTAGGGCTAGTCATTAATGTATCTATGGATTTCCCTTATTCACTATGTTGTGACAGTGATTTGCAGATTTGGGACTATCATGTTTCATATTTGATGTCTTTAAGATGTGAGTACATTGCTTGACAAGAAAAGCTCAAGCATTTGTGAAGTTCAAAGAGTTTAAACCCCTTGTTGAATGGTCATCTAGTTGTTCTCTAAATGCAAAATGCTCAAGTAAATGAGAAATTCACTCAAAATGGTTTATCCACAACTAAAAGAAAACAACTAACCACTACATATATGCATCAACAAAACAGTGTTGTATAGAGACCTAATCATGCCTTCATGGATATGTAGATCAAGTTCCTACATTTTGGACAGAAGCAATTCACACAATAATATATTTGGTTATGCAATAATATATTTGTTGTTAACTTTATCATGGAGGATTTGGTTATGCTTGTTACAATCAAGGTTTGACGAAAGTAATTCTTAAATATACAAATGAAGAGTGTGGTTGGTTGGTGACTAATTACTCTTTTTAACACCATTTACAAGATCATATCTAAATCAAGTGTCTCAAGAATTAAGCTACTACTAAGAAGATAGTTTGCCTAAAGCAAATAGGTTTCTTGGGTGGCTATTTATTGTAGATAACTTAGTTCCTTCATGAGAATCAATCAATTTGGAACATGTATAAATCACATTTGTGACATGTCACTAATGCAATTCCTTAGTACTTGTTTGAGTACTATCTCCTCTATTGTTTTCTATCCACTTTTGTGTCCTTCTTAGAACAAATAATAGATTAATGAGAAGGTGGAAAAGGTGGATTCACCTAAGAGGGAGTGGATTTTCCCAATAATATGTTAGATTCTCCCAAGGATGGATGGACTATACACTTGAAAGGTAGATGATTAAGGATGATGACAAGGTGAATTTTCCTTAGAATGATAGGGTTGATTTTCCTAAGAACAAGTAGATTCATGTAAACAAGAGGATACAAATTTGGAGAAAATAATGGAAGGAGACTAAAACTAGATAGATTCACCTAAATGGGAGTGTAGTCATCTAAGGATAGGAAAAATTCACCATTTGCATAAGAAAGATGGATAAGGTAAATGATTTATGTGAAATAGATTCACCTAAGAGAAAGTAGATTCACATAAGGATAGGTGGATTTTCCTAAAGATGAAGGGATAAGACTTAACAAAAAGAGGACTTAGGATGATGACAAGGAGGATTCATTTAAGGATATGGCATATTCACCTAAGGGATAGTGTATTCTCCCAAGAATATGGAAAAATTATTGATTGGTGGAATGACATACTAGATCAAGGAATGATACAAGGGTAGATTCACCTAAATATAGGGTAAATTCAGCTAAAAGGGTACCCATGAGATTGTGGTACTGAGTACCTATCTATGGATGGTGTATTTGGATACAAGTATGATGAAACCATGCTTGTGTATGATGAAACAAAGTCCAGATCTCTATTATAGGTCCAATATAATCTCTATTATTTGAGACATCATTTTATTAGCATATCCAATTAGGGTTATTATGGGTTTAATTATTGTGATTAGGGTATTTGAGACACTATTGAACTTATTTGGATGTATTGTGATTATTTTAATTTTGAAGTTATAAATAAATTATGTTTGTACCTTAGAAAGGGTAACTCCAATTGATGTTTGGGTAGTTTATTTAAAAACTTATGGTGATTATTGCCCTATGTTATGTAATGGAGTTATTTTTACACTAAGTAATTAACTAGAAAAATGAATTTGTATTGTTGTACAAGTATGATGAAACCATGCTTGTGTGTTTACATGTTTTTGCATCCTATTGAGAACCAACCTCATTGTTGAGGAACTCAATAAATGTGGTGTTAAGTAGAAGAATGGAAAACTCAAGAAGCTATGGTGACATATTGTGGCATTAGTAGGGATTATCTCTACTGACCACACCTTTCAAAGATAGTATCCCCTAGTTCTCCTCATAGAATGGACCATTGGATGGCTCATAGTGGTATCCTATCCTACATTTATCTCGATGGCATTGTCGATAGTTGATATGTGGTTCTTGGTACGGGTTTCCTCTTACCCTATTATCTTATTTATATCTTTGTTCCAACATGTGGAGATTGATTTTTGTCATGCTATGATGATTTTCATGTTTGCATGTGTTTTGACATTATGCAAATAGATATGATGTCACACCATACTTATGTTTTGATATATTGTAGGTGATGGTTAGATGTTGTTGATGGTAGTGATTTGGGTTCAAAGACACAATTCCACACACACACACAAATATTTGAAGATGCATTTTATATTATTCCTTCTTAGTGGCGATTAGTGTTGGAAGATTTGCACACATGTAGAGAGGAACTCATGTTAGATACAATAGGTTGTGTTTGATAACATATGAATGTGCCTCATGATGTATACATATAGCTTTGGTGTGTGACATGCATGCACATTTTTCCATAAGACACATTTCTATGTGGCATGTGCCCTATGCATGTCTTCTTTGTGAGGCACGTTGCTATGTACAATGTGGCCCTAGGTGTGTCTTCTCTATGAGGTGTATTGCCATGATATGTTAGGATTTGTAGTGTGCAAGCCACAAATGCATGCATGAGGGACTATTATTATAGTCATGTTTTTTGGGCATGTAGCCTAGGCATGTCTTCTCCATTAGGTACATGGCCATGCCATGTGGGAGTTTTTGTGTTCATGCCACAAATACACACATGAGGGAGTATTATTAGAGTCATGATGAATCTTTACTCTATTTAGCCACAATTTCTAGTTGTATAGCTATGTAATGTGCACTTTTAAGGATTGTGAAGTTTCCTTCAATTATTGATGATCTCTCATTTTTGTTGCATGGGGCAACAATTTTATTTTATCTTGTTTGAATTAGTTTAATCGCTATTGTGAGTTTTCTCTATTGTGTAGTTATTGTGGCTATGTTTGATTTGCTATTGGAATTGAGCATAGTTTTTTGACTTATTATTGGTACTATTTTTTCTTTCTTTCAATATTTATGATCTTTGGTAGTTTAGTGAAACTCTTGCTATTTTTAAATGTTGCCTTCTTTGTTGTGATGTGATTCCTCACCAAGATCGACGTAGATAACCTTGGATGAGTGTATATAAGGAATCAAACATTGGGAAAATTTGAGGATAGGGGCAAGTGTTTGTTTTATGGGTAGCTACGATTGACTTGTACATTCTTAGTGATTATTGACAGCTATGTCTTGGAGGCTAATCCCATTAAACAAACAAGGGGGAAGTCATACATAATCATATGGATCCTCCCTAGTTGTGTGTGGATTCGAGACCATCATTTCATATGGTTCTTGGTTACTTTGTGAGACCATGGCATCCTCTTAGACGAATATGTGAGCCTTGTATTGTTATCCTTGCAATGTGGATGAATAAGTGTATGTTAAAATAAATGCTTTGCATGCCATATAGTTGCATATGAGTTGTTCACATCATCATATCATTATTCAAAATATGTGAATTCTTTTATCCATGTGAAGTCGAATGATTGATTATGAAAATGTGTTATACATTGAAGCATAATCTGTAAGATGTTCTCTTCAAGAAAAAATATTTATGCTTTCATAGTGAAATGTTGATGAAATAGGGTCCTAGTCTAGGAATGTAAACTACAAACTTATACATTCACCATTTCAAAACATTTTATTGGTGAATAGTCAATTTGGCTAAATTTAATTCGTCTAGGAGAGACCAGCAATATGATTAATTGTTCCATTTTGATGAGATTGGATATGATTAGATATAATTTCATTGAAGATGCAAGAACTAAGTAAAATTATGCAAAATTGACAAGATTAAGCATAAACAGGAAAATAATAAAGAAAAAAGCTAACATAGAGGTACATATTTGGAAATAAGACTCTAAAATGAACCTAATCAGTTACCTATAGGGAAAATGAGGTTAGAGATAATCTACCTATATGGAAAGTGGTTAAACTCTACCTCTAAGTGGCTCATCTTGAGCATTGTTGGTATATGGGCATTAATGGCATATTATATCTGGTTCTATCATTTTTGTGGGTGCAAAATTAACAAGGCAAAATAGTACTAGTGGGATCATGATCTCATCAAAATAATTTTGGCTTTGCATTTATGATAGCACATTGATCACACCTTACAAAAGGTTCCAATCTCATACATAGCATCCCAAAGTAAGGTCAATAATGATGTAACTTAATGCTTAAACTGGAGTTCTGGGTAGTCATATACTGATCATTTCCAGGGTTGATGCTTAAACTAGAGTTCTGGGTAGTCATATACCCATGGCATAGGGTAGGGGTGACCTACAAACAATGCTAGTTCTAAATGCTTGTTTGCTTGGTGTATAACTTTTCAAAATTAGATCGATTGGCTACAGGTCTTCCATAAAGTTTCCAACTTATCACCAATGAAAATAAAAGAACCAAGGCTTAGAATACTCAAAAATGTCTCTCAAAAAGTCTGCAAGAGGCAAACTTTTAGTAAGAATTTGCAGACACAATGCTCAGAAATTCACACAATCAACTACATTAAATAAATTCTCTATTAAGTTCAATGTTTTAAGATGAAAAAGAAGAGTTAAATGGTTTTGGTTCAATTTACAATTTTTGTGAAGCTTTTGCACTGAAGTTTCCATAGCCTGATTTTTTTGCCTGTGGAGAAAGACCATGTTAGATAATATCAGCGAAGAACAAAATAAGGAGACAATTGCTAGATTATGGTCTAACATGAATAGAAAAGGTGATGGGAAATATTATTGTCCCTACAAAATTTGTAAGGGCTTAAAGACTAGAAGACTTCTAATCAAAACAACTAAGAAACATTGTAGGCAACATGGTCACATTGAAGGGGGACATGATTATCATCCACTGGTAAGTTGTTCATTATATCGTTTTAACAATTTATATACATAAGAAATCACTTGATAATGAGATCATGATCATGGTTTATTTATGTTGATCATTTTTATATAGGTCGAGCACCCCAGGGCACATGATATGGACCAACACAACCAGAAGAATATTGTTTTAGAAGTGGAGGAACATGGAGGTGTGAATATTGAAGCTGAAGATAACGATCCCATGGAAGATGATGATCATGCACCAGAAAACACAATTGAAGATGATGGTACAAATACATTGATCCATGACACATTTAGTACTGGCATAGTTGATCATGATGATCAGGATGACCTTGATGTTCATGATTTACCTCTCCTTGAGAAGGCATATGAGCCACTTTACAAAGGCTCCCAACCAACTCTTCTCTCTGTTGTATTGTTGTTGGTGAACTTGAAGGTTATGAATGGTTTATCCAACATAACAATCTCATGTATGTTAAGGTGTGTCATACATGTCATTACAGTTAATAAATGGTAAATCATGTACCATTAATATTATTTATATTAACACCTCAAACTTCTTTTTTTTGCTGTAGATTGATAGGTGAGTTTTTCTTACCACCATCAAATATTCTACCTCGCTCATACTGAGAATTATCTGCCATTATGAAAGATATTGGAATGGAGTATCAAACAATAGATGCTTGTCCCAATGCTCATATTATATATCATAAACAACATGAATTTGGAATAGAATGCCCTGAATGTCATATTAGTAGATATCGAACAAATCAAATAACAAAAAAGGTGCCTCGCAAGGTTCTTCGTTATATTCCATTATTCCACGTATGCAACGATTATTCAGGTGCACTAGCTTGGCACAATTTATGGATTACCATGCATGCAATAGAAGTTGAGATGACATTATTCGAATGCTTGTGGATGGTTCAACATTTATGGACATAGAAGAAAAGTGGCCACACTTTAAAGAAGAACCTTGTAATCTCAGGCTTTCATTGGCAGCGGACGGTGTCAATCCATTTGGACAATTAAGATCTGTTTACTCAGTGTGGCCTATTTTTGTTATCAACAATAATATTCCTCCATGGATGTCAATAAAGAGGGAGCACATAATGTTTTCAATGATTGTTCCAAGTAGTTTATCATTTAATAGTCATCTACATTTAATTATAAATATTGCAGTAAAATGGTAATAATAATTATGTAATGTTTTTGTTCATTCCACTAGGCAAGTACCAAGTTAAAGATATGAATATATATATGGAGCCTCTTATTGACGAGTTGCTAGAGTTATGGAATGGTGTGACCATGTATGACATCTCTAGACCAATAGGACAAAGACAATTTCAATTCCATGCAATGCTTCGATGGACAATACATGATTCCCTAGGGCTAACACATTTTTGTGTTACGTTATAGTGTTCAAGTTGCGCATGATAATTATAATTATAAAAATTAATAGATTTAATAGAATTATACATTATCTTGTAGGTCTTCAAATAAAGGGAAAATTTGCATGTCCAGTTTGTGGTCCAAAGATGAAATCCCATCATTCAAAAAGTTTAGGAAAGCAGGTGTTTGATGAGTATAGGCACTTCCTTCACAAAATTCATAAGTACCGGAATACTGAAAAATATCTTTTCAATGGGAAAGAAGAGACTATATCAAAGCCACGAAGAATGACTCCTCACTTATGGAATTTGGAATATAATAGAATTAATCGTCAAGGTAATGTCATTCCATCTAATGGTTTATGTTTGGAATTTGAATTTTTCTATCGTGTTTTGTTTACTAATGATGTAATTGATGATACTGAAGGTCATCAAGGCATGGATGACCACCTTCCAAAGGGACTAAAAAGTTATCCCAGACAATTCAGTAGGTTGCCTTACTATGAGCAGCTACAAATTATGCATTTGTTTGATACAATGCATATTGGAAAGAATATAACAGAGACATTATGGAAAATATTTGATGGAAGGCGTGACAAAGAAAAAATTGTCAAAATTTGTAGTGACATTGTGGAATCCAATCATGCAATGAAAAATATCATTCAATCAAATAGCAATGGAGATCATATTAATATAAGTGCCCTTCCTTGGTTATTAACGGAGCAACAAAGCAATTATATAAAAGAAGTCATACAAAAAAATTGATTTCCCACAAGATTTGCTGCGAACATAAACAATCTCATATCAAAGAAGAGTGAATTTGGGCCAGGGATGAAAACGCATGATTGGCATACCTTCATTAAGGTAATTCGCGTTCTTGTGTATTTACTATATATTTGTATACTGTGCATGTACTTTTCATTGTATTATGTTAGAAAACAATGAAAAGATCATTTTATAATTATTGTAGTATGTTCTACCTCTATCTCTCCTAGACCACTTCGACAATAATATCAAGCAAGTCATATATGATCTTTGAAAATACATGAGGTAAGTAGTGATGTTTGTTCAATTTGTTGTATAGATATTATATTTGCCATTTGTTTTATTTGTTTTGCAATATATTGTATATTATTTTGTAAAGTCTTTTTTATATATTTTTGCGTCTTCAATCTCTTTTACGTGGTTGTCATCTAAAGAAATCCACAAGGAAGATATAAAATATTGGAAGAGAAAAATCCCTCATCTAATGTGCGGAATACAAAAGTGTCTACCTTCAACTTTTTTCAATGCACAAGAACACTACCTCATACACCAAGTTGAGGAGATCAAATTGTGTGGACCTGTACACACTAGGTCAATGTGGATGGTTGAGAGGCACTTGAAATTTTTGAAGGCTTTGGTTCGACAAAGAGCACATCCTGAGGGTTCTATGGTGGACGGATATATGGTATACCAAACTATGGTGTACATTACTGAATATCTTCCTAAGTTTGCAACAAAAATCCACATAGATTGCATTTGGGATCCCAACCCCATTAATAAATTCGAAGGGGAGCACTTGATGGGGAAAGGTAGATTGAAGAAAGTGAGGTAATTATAAGATGTTATTGTAGTAAATTAATTCTTCATCTTCTAAATAAATCAATTGTAAGTGGTCTATTAATTATTTGTACAGTTGGTCAGGAGTGGGATGCGCTACATTTGTATATTGCAAACAATCTTGATTGGATGATGGTGTGGATTGAGCGATGTCAACATTTTGGTCGCACATTAACATGGGATGGTGTCGCTTCATTGGTTAAAGAAGCTCATCGTAATGGAGATTCCAATGTTACACAAAGGGAAATTGATTTAGCATATGGTTTAAGAGATCAACAGGTACGTATAATTTTATTAATCACCCATATGTTTATCAACTCATGATGCAATAATTTTAATATGTTAGACATATTGCAGGTCAAACACCACAAGGCTATGTGCTGCAATGGTCATAAATTTCACATCAAACAGTTGGATGACACGAAGAAAACTTGTGATTTTGGGTTAACTGCAGTTTTTAAGGTGACCAATATTTCATCTAGAAATGACATACATCCTCAAGTGTCTCAAAATTGATACTATAGCATTTTGGATGATATACTTGAGTGTGACTTTAATTCCTTCAAATTAGTTCTATTCGTCGTCAAATGGTATAGGCTACGACTGAATATAAATGATCCTGATAGAACTGTTATCGAACATGATAATGGATTTACAATGGTTAATACAAGGTCATTTGAATGAGTTGGGGATGAGCCCTATGTTCTTCCAAGTCAATATGAGCAGGTATTTTACTCAAAGGTTCCACATAAACCAGGTTGGTCATTTGTTGTTAGACATGATCCAAGAGGAAGGTCGATAATGTATAATGTGATGGAAGAAGAAGATATCAAAGAAGTAGAAGATGATATAGATGATCACGATCGACAATTACTTGATGATGTTCCTGACGAAAATGTACATGAAGAAGAAGTTGATGATGATGATGGTGATGGTGATGGTGATGGTGTTGGTGATGGTGATGACGATGACGATGACAACAATGAGGATGAAGATGATGATGATGATGATGACGATGATGATGATGATGATGATGATGATGATGATGATGATGATGATGATGATGATGATGATGATGATGATGATGATGATGATGATGATGATGGTCATGATGATGAGTTGGATGAAGAAGAAGATCAATGACATGAATGAAATGTATGAGATGCGATTATTATATTATCTATTTAATATTGATATCTTGATAGAAATTGATTTGACTTATATGGTTACATAATTAATTCATATGTTTTGAATTCTAATGCCATTACTTAATTAATTCATGATGCACCTCTAGATATGTGATAGATAGTGATTTAAAATATATATGTGATGGATTACATGCTTATGATGATACATATGACATTTTTTGAACTTTGTGTTTATTTATGGAATGTGGACTACTTATTAGCTATGTGATGGATGGTGATTTATGATACGTATGTGTTGGATTACATGTTTATGATGATACATATGTGATTCTTATGATACTCAATTACATATATGATGATACATATGTGATGCTTATGATGCTTATGATGCTTATGATACTGCAGTATTTATTGTTTATCAAACTACAAATGCAATGCTTATGATGCTCAATTGTTGGTGCAGGAACCTGAACCCCTTTGACGAGGATCTTGCATAGTCTCATGGATCGACAGGTATAAGTCAATACACCTTATAGAAATAATATATATTTTTTAAATTACAAGAAAAACAAACTTCTTCAGTTTTTCAAACATCAACATTAGTAGCAAATCTAATACAGTTATGAACACTTGAGGCCCCAGTTGGACTTACTCAAATTTTAATCTCAACATCAACTTTATGGCCGACTTCTTCATCAATATTACCCTCATTTGCAAAATATCTCTCTCATTACCAACTAACTCTCTCATTTGATGGTGCGCGGGTATCACCAAATAGGTATTTGTCAGATGTGTCTTCCTCGAGTGAGGGAAATGCAAGAATAGAAGAGGAAAGTGAGACATGTAGTAGATCTCAAATAGGGAGATCAACTAGAGGTCAAAAGATTAGAAGAAAATTCAATAAACGCATGGAATTTTTTCTTGCTCAAAGGGGGTCATGTTCTTATGATGATGAGACCAAAGGCAACATTGAGGTGCCCTTGAGGTACAAACATCTATTGAAACAATGTGTACCCAAGGAACTTCCTCCAATAAACACTGATTTTTGTGTTAATCAGAGGATATATCGCATAGCACCTTCGTCATTACATGGTTTGGGCCTATTTTCCATGGATAGCATAAAGGTCTGTTACAACAAAGTTGTTGAATTGATGGATTTTGTTGGACCTTGTTACAATTATAATGATTGTATGCAGATTGTTTGATATAAAAAAGTATGCATAGGTATGCACTGTCAGCCAATTATATACAACAAAAGTATAATGATGAAAGTAAACGAGTGGCTGTATACATTGATGGGAGGCCAAAAGCAATAGGGAATATTGTAGGTTTTATAAATAGTACACGACTTGGGTCAACTAATAAGCAACCCAATTGCATATTTGAGGCATGTGAGGGAAATTGTGTGTTTGTATGTGTGATAAAATCAATAAGTGCAGGGGAAGAGCTGCTAATTGATTACAATTTGAATCGTATAGATACAAACAAAGTTACTATCATGTGGGTGGTACGTACTATATATATACCATTTAAGCCAACTTCCAATTAATGAATCCAATAAACCATTGTATTATTAAGTTTTTTTGCTAAGTCTATTGGTTTCATTTTGCTAACATTTTTATATTTTTTCTTTGTCACAGGGCCACATGGATCCACCACATAGCACAGATAGGGGTGTAGGTCCCGACACTTCTACGAAGTAGGTAAACCTCATTGTATTTATACAAATTAGATATAAGCAAACTGTTACATTATGATCTTTCCTTGAGTGTTTTGAAGTAATTTTGATAGTGTTAATTATATTCTTGTCACAGATGGATGTTCGGGATAAGGGAAAGGAACCTGCAGTACCTCAGCACCTCCATAGGGATGTGGGGCGCTCGACAATGTTATGCACTAATGACATCACACTTAGCGCAAACCCTATACAATTGGTACAAACGAATATTAGAAAAATTAGCCAAGAGATTGTTGATTTGGCAACCATAAGCCCTCAGACTGATGAGATAATAGAGAGGGTGCAACTATTGTTGCGGACAGTGGAAAACTTGCAAGTAAGCAGTAATGAAAGCTTTAATCATATAAAAAGTTCAATAATGGTTTATATTTTTTTCTCTTTTATGTCATTAACTAAAATATGTATGTGTTGTTTTTACAGAAATTTATAAGGGCTCATCATCCTGGTGGTGATGATCAGGGTATTGTGGGTAGTTCAGGTGATGACCATGTTCTATATATTAAAACCACTCCTTTGGACTTGTGAACTTGCTTTTTTAATGTTTTACATATTTAATGTATTACTCTTCAAGTGCTGACATGGGTCTGAGGTCGACCCCAACTGTATTGCTGACTGCAATGTCAGCAACACATAGCATGCAAACATCGTCTGTTGCACCAGCTCGTGTTGACCCGCCCACTGGTGGTAGATCCCTCTTTTTCTCTCTCTTTCATTATGTGTTTATTACCCTTGAAGTGTTCTTTCTTGGAGGCATTTCATAGTGGATTCATTTACTGTGGCAAGAGATGCACATGAGGATGTGCCAGAGGCGACTATTGGTGATAACATACCATCATTTCCTGGATCTTCCCGCATTCCTAGTACAGGAAAGTTGCAGGCCACATTGGTGGTGAACGATGAAGAATTGATTCCCTTGAAGATATAGTAGGTTCCAGGTACTTTAAAATTATTATTATATATAGTCTAATTGTAATTTACTTACTGATCACTCATTTTGGACTAATGATCCCTTATTTTTTTGGCAGGAAATGATATTTTTTATAAAAATCTTAATGACATTACATTGCAAATATTTGGGCCCACCATACGTAAAAGGTGGAACATCATACTGAACTAACCCTTATCCACTATTTTGATTTCATATCATTGCTAGAATAGTTTTCCTTTTATCCATTTCTTGAACTATATCAAAGGTAGCTTCAGTTTCTTTCTAAATCTAATAGGTTTGTTTTTTCTTTAAAGGTGGAATGACCAAGAAAAAAAGTTAAAAGATGAACTCACAAACCGTATGGTAGGGTTGTTTGGAAATGACACATTCGACAAGACTAAGCTCTTGGAAAAAGTTGGCACATATCTAAAGTATGTGAGGGACGAATATAGGACACATTTAGAGAAGAACATAAAGTATGAGCGTCCGCCCATGATTCCAGAGAGGGAGTGGAAGGACTTGATTTTGGATGCAAAGGAGAGAATTGAAAGGAAAAAAGGAAATACACCACCAGACGCCAGAAGAAGGTATGTGATACTATTAAGAATGTGAATATGTACTAATTATTCATTATATTTATATAATCTAACATATTTCAAACTTTTCATAGATTGAGTGACACGTCAAAGGCAACCAAGGCAAGACAAGCAAAGCATGGGCAACACAAACTCGGCTCTAGTGGTTATATGAAACTTGCCGCATGAATTGTAAGAATCAATAATTTAAGTATCACATCAAAATATTTATAAATTGTAAACAATTTTTTTTTTATCAAACAATACAAGCAAAATTCACAATACTAAGCAAAAATGCAGGGCTCTGAATTCAATAGAGCGCCCATAGAAGATGACAAGAGAATTGGCTACCGGCAAGGCTATATAGTCATGGCTGAATGGCTACAAGAATTGAGTGGGCAAACATGAGATTCAGATGCATCTGTCACAATGGTAAATAAGCTAAATGAAAATTATTTCAAATGAAATACTTAACCAATAATCTATTTGATGTTAAGTTTCAACATAAAGTGACTATATTTTTTTTAAATAAGCAAGCAATGATAACACTGTGCGTGACATTGGAATGCAGCATGATAATTGTGGAACAGAACCTGTACATGAAGGTCCAGATGTGCATCCTAGTAGTGGAGGTATTCATTTTCTATTCAAATTTTTTTATGTAATTATTAATACAATTAAACATATTAAATTGAAAATTAGTGTAGTAATTAATGTAACCTTTATTGTTAATATTTTAGAGCATGTAGTCGATGGTGACCAAGTGGAGCATGATCCGGGTAGACAACATCAGGAACGTGATGTCCCCCAATCAGGTAAAGAGGACCACTGTTATTCCTTTAAACAAATTTAATTGCAATTGGTGTATTGATTAATGTAACGTTTCCTATTTCAACTCCAGAGGATCTAGAGGGTGTTCAGCATGTCAAGGTTGAGGCTAGACAAAATGATGTGGAAGATGATGTGGCCCCATCAGGTAAAGAGTGTAACGGTTGTGTTCTTTAAATTAATGAAATAATTATAATAATAATAAAAAAATGTTTTGAATTTAACCCAATTCTTTGTTATTGCAGAGGGCCCCCCTTTGGTTCAGCATCCTTATACTTTGTATAGGACTAGGCATACATCAAGAGCACGATAAGAGGGCAGAACATCCGAAGATGGGGGAAATGATGAAGAAGATGATGCTTCACTTAGACTTTACATAGCTTAAAAAAAAAAACAAAGAAAGAAATGATTGTAATCTACCTTATTTGATAATGACTGATTTTTATGTGTTAATGAATGTTCATGAATGATATGTGTTGATGATTATTGATGAATGTTGCATGTTAATGAAAGTTAATGAATTTTATGTGTTAATGAACGTTATGTGATAATGAATGAATGTTATATTTTAATAATGAATGAATGTTAGATGTTAACGGGGAATTTAGAGTGATGTTGGGGGGGGGAGGGGCCAAATGAGCTTCCACCTTCACATGGTTGGCCCTGTTAAGTAGAGAATATTAAACTATTCTTGAAACAAAGCATAGCTCAATAAGATAACACACTTTTCAATATTTCATTATGTTGCACAGTTAATCTTATTGAATAATGTACGTATATTGAATCTTAATTGTAGAGTCCAACAGAGCCAACACGAACAACACCATGGTGCAACTGCAAAAGTTGTGAATATGCCTCATCATGAATAAAGCTGAATTAGCACATTCTCTGTAAAATCTCAAATGCTCTATACTTTGGAAGTTTTGAAATTTTTATGATCATATCGATCCCCTGCCTAAAAGCTTTTTTCCTTGATTTGTTTGTGATACACATTGAGAGATTTTTGTTTTCCTTTTATTTATGCATGTCTTAACCATTCTCCACATGCTTCCCATTCTTATTTAGATTGTTGTACTTTTACATATGTTGGAATCTGTAGTTCCATGTACATGTTTTCTATGTTCTTTGTAACTGTATGAAAAGGTGTAAAATGTGGGTATAGTCCAAAATCTTGATTACCAACAAGCTATTGTTGTTTAATAGTTATAGTGTTTGTATTAATTGAAATAGTTTAACCCTTTTAATATGTTTCATAGCAAACCTACACTTTGTATGCACTCTTATTGTTACAGTTCAATTACTTAGGTGATGTGATTTTTAAAAGTATTCCGACGAAAACAAAATTGGTTTTCATTTATGTATTTTATTAAAATTTTAGAGTTTCCTCGTGAACATTTAAACTTAGAAGGATTTAAAAATTCAATACAAGAGTATTGGACATAATTTCTGGAGATAGAACTGAAACTCTCTCCCATGATTTCAGATTGTTTCCATGCTCTCTAGGCTAGTAGCTTTCAGATACAAAACATAGGTCTTCTAAATTCTGTCCCAACATTAATTAGTTCCTTTCTCTTCTTTTTCATCTTTTTGGAAAGAGAATTGGAAATTGTTAGGAATGAACATCTTCCTAGGTGATTTTTTAAAATACAATGGGGAACTCAATCAAATTTTAATTCACTTTGTTTTAAGTTATTATCACAATTCATTGAATTATACTTACAAAAGGCTTATATTTCCAAGGTAAAATATCCATATCTTTCTTGGGTGATATTAGATAGCAGGGTCTCTTGGCTTAGACAAAATCACCCTCTCATTGTATTCAAAGTAGATGCATAGCAAAGCTAGATGCATCAATCATTAAATCATAAACAAACACAAGCTCAAAAATTGTGTTACCAAGTACGCTTGGAACCTGGCCTGTAACTAACTAGTTCATACTAGATATTGTTTGGGTATGGTATTCAATTCTATTAGAATCTACAAAATAAATATTAACCTAGAAATTGATGTAAGTGATAACATTTTTAAAATTGTTAAATATAAATGATAATAAAATCAAAATAGCATAACATAGTTGATTTCATAAGAGAGAAAATGAAAAAGTTCACAATATCTTCACTCGATATCCAAGATTTTTAATCCATGAGGATGAAGATGAGGATGAGATAGCAAACCAAAAGACAAGGAATTGTTTATCCAAGTTTCCAAATTTTTGAGGATAAGGAAAAAAACATAATCCTATGAAAGAAGGAGAATGTGCAAGTCATTATCTCAAGTTAAAAGAAATTACTTAAGTAAACTAAACAAACAAATGCAATATCATACTTACGATAAAACATATCCACTTGGTGAATAAAATGGTACATTGGCACACCCCCTTAAGGGGGATTGTGGTAAGAAGAAATGGGTCACAAAGTTAGGTATCCATGTAAAATATGAAATAACCCCAAATTATAAAGAGAGTGTACCCTCTCGAAGTAGAGACTAGAAAATCCATAGGACAAAACTCCATCCCAAGTGACATATGTTAAGGATAATATAGACCCACCCCATCCCCTAAAGTTGGTGCCTCCACAAAGAAGAGAGAAAAGCAAGGCAAAATGTTGAATAGTGAATGTTGTAGTAGGTTCATTTGCAACAAATGATGCACCTTTCCTTTCACAATATGGAAATCTTGAGTTGACAAATTATTGAATTCCCCTTCAAGTGGAATGTAGAAAGGAATTCAGATGTATGGTTTTTGAAGCGACTCATGTGTCTTGATGTTGATGTTAAGTTGTGATTGTTCCATAGAAGATTCAGGGACTACAATCATTGAAGTGTGAGACCTTAATTAATGTGAAATAGAATGTTTCATGTTGCATGATATGGTGGGGATAGAACAAGTGAATTTACAATGGGAGATGATGTAGCTCAATGGGCATTGTCATCAATGAGAAGACAAATATTCTCAATTGTTTCATCAATATTTGAAAGGTGAGAGTCCACAAACAGATGTGAAATGTTTAAGTAGGCCTCCCAATGAAGTGGATCTCATAGACACAAAGAATCCTATATAGAGAATCATTGAGAGCCCTTGAAGAAGAAAATTTGAACTTCGATGAAGCAATACATGATGGAGGAATATCTTGCAATAGGAAATCAAAGTCATTATAGTGTCATCTAGATCTGAAATGTGGTCTACTTTTCAAAAAAGTAAAGATGCTTGATAGGAATGTGTCCTAGTGGGGTGAATCTAAAAGACATATAATCCTATTGCAAAGAATCATGGAAAGTTCTAGAAGAAGCAACTTTTCATTTTGAAGTAGCAATGTGTATAAGAGATGTTCTCATTTGTAGATGGACTATCAAGAGGAGGATCACTAGTCCATGGACCGTGTCATTGTTGTTAAATACCTAAACTTTTGTTCATAGTCACTTGGTGTAGGAATGAATTCAATGAGATAGGGTAGGAGATCCTACATAATGTAATTTTTCACTATCCCTTGTTTCAAGTACAAATGGTTCTCTAAATTTATCTTGACAATAGAATGTCAAAATTTAATACCATAATCCATGATGAAAACTGCCAAAAATGGAAATTTATCTTAGTTCACAATTACAAAATGCTTTTTTATTGGCCTCTCGAAGATTAAGTACATCAAATTGAGACTTTATAAATTGAGTGTATGTATTAGCAATCTCCCAAATGGTTCAATGGTCTCCAAACCTTGTCAATTTTTTATTTTTATTTTAACTCA
Source organism: Cryptomeria japonica (assembly GCF_030272615.1). Taxonomy (NCBI): domain Eukaryota; kingdom Viridiplantae; phylum Streptophyta; class Pinopsida; order Cupressales; family Cupressaceae; genus Cryptomeria; species Cryptomeria japonica. The sequence continues at coordinate 234,844,101 of NC_081408.1, read as the reverse complement.
AATATGTATGGTATAGGCATATCATTGGTTGTGTGATTTTTTTTTTCCTTGAATGCTTCTACAACCAAAAGAGACAAGTTTTAGATGAAAATGGGGTCTTATGGGCCTTTTTGACACAATGGTAGGTTCTTTAGACCTAAAAATGCCCCAAAAACTAGTCGATTGCCTTAAGTTACAAACAAATCCTTGTTTATGAGCATGCTTCTTGATCTCCAATTTTGGTGGAATGAAAGATAATATTGAATTTCTCAAGCCTTTTGGATGCTTTGAAACCACCAAAAAAAAGCTACTTTGATCATTGAAATGTTGTAGTAACTTAGATAAAAAAAGAAAACTAAGTCTAAACTTTAGAAGTTAGTTTTTTCTTGTCAAATTGTTTTCAATTTTCAAATCATCCAAGGATGCAAGAGGAGTATATTTTGTTATGACAAGATAAAAAAAAAACTTAGAATCTTTTGAAACCATTGAAACATGGGGACCCCTTCCCCCCCTCCAAAATCCCTATTTTTTCAGGATGCAATACTTAGGTGAAACATCCCCTTGCCGCACCACTTAGGGACATCCTAGGGACTCCAAGGAGTCTCTTCACCATCTTGAGGATGCCTATGAGTCTCCCATGGCCCCCAATTAGAAACTCCAATTCTAAACAAAAATGGTGAAATTATTGTGAAAATGTCATCCATATTAAAGGTTTGGCAATGCCCCCTAACCTTGATGGGGGCTCTACCCCAAACCCCCCACAAGGGGAACTACCCATTGAACCAAAACCTCTACCCACCATTCTTTTTGTTAATGCAATCGTTTCCATTTTTTTTATGTTGACTAGTTTAAACACTTAGTATGCCAAAGTTTCATCTGCAATTCTTATACTTATTCTTAGTTTGTTCCCAAAGTTCCAAAACTCTACCACCATTGTTAATGTTCAAATTTAAATGCAATCATTGACATATTTTTAATGTTTATTGTAAAATTTACATAGTGTGGCAAAGTTTTATTTACAGTTGTTATACTTATTCTATACACATCCTTTTATAATTAATTTTTTAAGTCGTATATATATTTGCATCCCACCCTGCCCCCTTCGTCATCCCCCTGTCGTCCCCACACTTAAGCCCTTGGTATGTTAAGATATGAAAGCTCACAATAGTTTCATTTGATATGTTAATCGAGGAAAAACCTACAATATATAGCTTCCAAGATTCCAAATCCATGTGGACCATGAAGAGGTAGAAAACCAAAAAAAGAAATTGCTTATCCAAGTTTCCAAATTTGTGACAAGGAAAAAGTAGAATCTCAATCAAAGAAGGAGAATGTGCAACTCATTATCTTATTCTACCTAATTAAAAATATTACCTAATTAAGCTTTTTAATAGTGGAATATCACACTTAGGATAAAACATATCCAAGGTAAATAAAATATTACATTGATAGGCTTCTTTGGTTGCTCTAAAAGTGGTGCCTTATGAATTATGTTCTTGGATACTAAAGTTTCCAAATTCTGGGCACTCTTGATAGCTTCTCATAGAGATTGTGATTCGAAGGCTTTAACCAAACCTTTCAATGGTTTCTATTGATGTGTTTCTTATGCACTATGCAACACAAAATAAAATACTAAGTATTCTATCCTCTCTTGAACAAAATCCTCCCAAGTGTTAAACTACATGATCAAATGGGATGACTCCAAGATTCCAATAGTCAGGTCTTGACTTTATATTGCAGATAGACTCAATGATTGTGATGTGATATCTGCTGGAATCACAAGGGGGACTTACGTTGCTTGGGTCAAGACCTATGCATTCTCATGTTTCATGATTGATTTACACTCCATGATTTAGGTCGTCCTTGAGCAACATCTTGACTTAGCCAAATTTTGTTTTTTGTACCCTAATTCTTTGATTTTGATCCCTTACTAGCATTTCCTTAGGTTTTATTGGAATTCTTGCTTCTCTAGCATGGGCACATTTCTAGGGTTCATTCGCACAAATTACTCTTGATGAGCAAGCTAGTATCATGACCATGACTTAAACAAAATTTTAACTTAGTCAAATTATCTCCTCCAAACTTCTATGAGTTCATCACCTTCATTCTTCATCATTTGGATGTCTTTTGTCATTGGAAGGTAATTCTTGACCACCATACCTCAATCTTGACCTATGCTACCCTAAAACCCTAGAACCTAGTCATGTTTACAATTGAGATCTTGGTGACTTGATCACATAATACAACTTAATCATGTAGGTCTCATCTAACTCCGACTCCAACACTTAAGCAAATAAACCCTAGCAACCAAGTACTTTGGGAAATATCTTGCAACTTGACAACATGGGTAATGATGGAGGAATGGAAGGTGAGACCTATAGAGGTGAGAGAGAGAGAGAGGGTGAGAGGAAGAGATAATGACCTAGAGAGGGTAGAGAAAGAGAAGTAGAGAGGGAGAGAAGAAGAGAGGGATGGAGAAAGAGACCTAGAGAGGGCAAAGAGAAGAGAGATAGTAGAGAGGGATAGAGAAGAGAGATAGAGGAGACATACCAATGTCAATCTTTTTCTATAAAAAAAATATTTCCGAAAAATCGGCCTATCATTGGAATTCTGACTCCAAAGGGTAAAATTCTGATAGAGGAGTGCCATCGGATGTACAACATCCTCATCGGAACTCTCCTGGAGGCCATCGTAATTGAATTCCGATGATAAGCCGAGATTGCGACGATATTCTCTCGGGGTATGAGAATCCATGGCGGCCATCAAAAAGGTTGGAGGTGATGTCAGAATTGCGATGACCACAAGGATAGTCAGAACTTTCGACACAAAGTTTTCGATGACTTTTTTTGTCGGTAGTGCGACGAAATTGTGTCAGAATTCTGACATTTTACCATCGAAATTTTGACTCGAATGTTCTAGTGACATGCTACCGTCAGTAGCACTGCTACCGCACGGTAGCAGGTATTACCGTCCGGTAGCAGCGGCTACCGTCGGTAACACTATTACCATAGGTAGCAGCGGCTACCGCCGGTAGTAGATGCTACCGTAGTTAGCTCGCTACCCTCTATTTTATTATATATATATATATATTATTTTTTTTAGTTTTTTTTTTTTTAAATTAATTTCCTTACCCAATACAACCATAAAATTAATAAATTTCCAATATCAAGGAAATTCTTTCTCACAAATTTTTATATATATATATATATATATATATATATATATTAAATTAAATAAATTAAATTTTCAAGACCTAAATATCCCAATAAATTTAATTAACAATTAAATTTATTTCTAAAGTAAATAAACCATTTCACATAGATATAATTAAAAGACTACCATAGCCAAATACTGGAACAAAATCAAACAAGAGGGAGTGATTTCTCTAGTAACCTCATTCCTCCCAAATCTTGAAATTTCCATACACAATAAAAATATTGACAAATTTTCCATAAACTAGAAATTATCTTCAGAAATGGATTTTAACCAAAATCAAGAAATAATCAGACAGGATTTCAAATTTGACAAACACCTTAATACACACATCATTCAGAGAGATAGAAGAATAGAAATATTTTCTTAAAACAAAATCAAAAGAAGCCACCCAACCTAGTATAGCTTTCCTGGAAGAATTTTGTAGAAGAGCCCTAATCTTTCCAATAAATTTCTTCACCTAAATTCCTGACCTGTTTCCTGCGGATCTTAAAATAATAACGTATTCCTCTTTTTAAACTAAAATTCTAGGTTGAATAACTTTTTCTCAAAAACCTAAATTAAGAATAAAAACAATTTTATTTTCTTTTCTAATTTTGTAACAAAAGATAAGCCAACATGCAATAATTAAAAATCATTATTCCTTCTTTTCTTTTCTCATGCAAATTAATTAATTTTCTAAATAAAGAATTAAAGCAACACTTTAATTCTAATTAATTCTTTTATTCATTTATTTATTTATTCTTTTATTAATTTATAATATCATGCAACTTGCAACTTAATTTAATAATTTCTTTTAATTAACTAGATTTATAATCTCAATGCATAATCAATTCAACTATGAGATAATTCCATAAACTTAATTAATTAATAAATTAAATCCACCAAAACACACACAACAGAACAAATCTTAAGAAAATACTCTTAAAAAAATAAAACAACAAAATACGAAGGTCGAACAAACTAACTGGACGACCAACTGACAACACTCACATGACTGTAACTGAGTAAAAATAGGGTCAACTACTATCTCCTCCACTTTCATCAAAAAATATAAGGCACACTCAGACCTGTGAAGCTAGGTGGAAATGATACCTCATACCTACTTGGTACTTATACCTGCAATATCCTACAACACCAAACCACACATGCATATATACAATATAGAAAACATGGTATACACACCGATGAAGGAGAATTGCGATGTTCCCTATCTCACCGAAATGAGTGAAGGAAAATTGTCCCCTTGCATCCAATACACTTGCAGACACACAACATATAATTTCACATTGCATAAATAAAGTAAAATGTCAGTACATAGAAATAATCCATAAAATCCCATAAATCACAAGTACTGAAATACTACAAATAATTTATGCATCTCAGATCTAGATAAAGCATGAAATAATGTCATTAAAATCTGAATAACACATCATGGTAATTTATCCACTGAAAACAAACAATAATAAAGTATGAGTCTAGTGAGTTCAAATGATTAGGGGTACTACATTCTCCCCCCCAAAACTAGGCTTACTCTTGGAAGCCTAAAACAAATAAGAATACAACTCTCTCATCTTCACTGCATCCTCCCAAGTTGCCGAGGTCTCATCATTTGGGTCCCATACGACCCTTACCTAGTCGATGGTGCGACCCCTGAGGGTCAAATCCCGACACTGAAGAATGCACATAGGCTCCATGGAAAGATTCTCATCCTCGACCTGCAAAGAGTTCCAATCAAGAACATGTGTCACATCCGGATGATAAGGTCGAAGAACTGAAACATGAAAGACATCATGGATGTGGGATAGACTTGGTGGTAAGGCAAGATGGTAGGCAATAGGTCCTATCCTCTGAAGGATCTCAAAAGGTCCAACAAACCGAGGCGCCAACTTAGAACCCTTTCCATAATGGATCAGACTCTTCCATGGATGCACTCTCAAGAACACATGGTCGTCAACAGAAAACTGACAATCTACCCTATGAGCATCTAAATACTTCTTCTGTCTATCCTATGCCGCTACTAAATGCTCATGAATCATATCTACCTGTTGCTCCATCTCCCGAAGAATATCTGGTCCTATAAGCACCCCATCCTCTAACCGATCCCAACTCAAAGGAGTGCGGCAAGGATGACCGTATAATGCCTGAAAGGGGGACATACCTATGGAACTATGATATCCATTGTTATAAGCAAACTCCACTAGATAGATATAGTCCTCCCAGCGTGATTGTTGGTCCATCACATACATGCGAAGCATGTCCTCTAACACCTGATTCACTCACTCTGTCTAACCGTTTGTCTCTGGATGATAAGCTGAACTAAAGTTCAACTGAGTCCCCAAAGCATACTGAAGTGAGGTCCATAATGCTTAAGTAAAGATAGGATCTCAATCAGATATGATCCACCTCAGAATCCCATGCAATCTCACTACATCTTCCAAGAAGACTCATGCCACTACTATTGCCGTATAGGAAGCTCGAATAGGAACAAAGTGAGCAACCTTAGTCAATTTGTCAACAATGACCATGATAGCATCATGACGATGTAAAGAGACAAGAAATCAAATAATGAAATCCATGGAAATTATATCCCATTTCCAATCCGATACCAAATTAGGCTATAAAAGCCCTGTTGGATGCTGATGCTCTGCCTTCACTCGCTGACACTCTAAACACTTTGACACAAAATCAGCAATGTCGCGTTTCATACCAGCCCAATGATAAATCTGTCTAAGATCTGCATGCATCTTTTTGACACCTGGATGTGCTGAATAAGGTGCATGATGGGCCTCAGTCATGATTAAAACATGAAGACCCTCCAAAGGAGGTACATAGATCTGTCCATGGTGATGAAGAAGTCCATCTGCCTCAAGGTTATATCCAGAAAATTTACCCTCTAAAGGCCTTCTGGACTCTATCACTGCTCTAACATCCTGATACCAATTATCCTGAGGAAGAACTCCAAGAATCCTCTCTCTCAAGTCTACTCCAAGGGACAATGCTGAAACTTCATGCCACCTACAACTCAAAGCATTTGCCACTACATTCTCTTTCCCCTAAATATAACGAACCTCAAAATCATACTCGTAGGAGAATTCCATCTATCTCAGTTGTCGAGCATTCAAGTTCTATTGTGTGAATATATACTATAGGCTGCAATGATCACTATGTAGCTCAAACTGATGCCCTAACAGGAAATGTCACCATCTAAGCAAAGCATGAACTACAACTGCCAACTCTAAATCGTGAACTGGATAGTTCAACTCCTGGTTCTTGATTTTGTGAGACTCATAAGCAACCACACGTCCATCCTATATAAGTACTGCACCTATACCTTCCAAAGAGGCATCTGTACATAACATAAAATCTCTAGATGGATCAGGAACTACCAAAATTGGAGCACTGACAAGGAGTTCCTTCAAGGTCTTAAAAGCTGCTTCACACTATTCTGACCAAACAAACTTGTTCCCTTTTCTCTTAAGAGAAGTAATCAGGTGTCCTATCTGGGAAAAGCCTTCAACAAAGTGACGGTAACATGTGGCCAAACTCATAAAAATCCTAACTTTTGAAATGTTGGTCGGCACTAGCCAATCAACAATGGCTTGGATCTTTGAAGGATCCACAGATATACCTTCTCCCGAAACCACATGACCAAGATAATTCACCTCAATCTGGAAGAAGTCACACTTTTCCAAATTGGCATATAGTTGATTCTCCCTCAAGCACTGTAGTAATTGACGTAAGCGACCCTCATGCTCCTCCATAGATCTAAAATAAATCAAAATGTCATCCAAGAATACAATGACGAAATGATCAAGGTAGGTACAAAAACCCCATTCATTAAGCTCATGAAAACTGAAGGCATGTTCGTCAACCCGAATGGCACCACTATGAACTCATAGTGACCATAATGAGTATGAAATGTTGTCTTATGAATGTCTGCATCCTGGATGCGCAAATGATGGTATCCAGACTTCAAATCAATCTTAGAGAGAACCTTGGCTCCCTTAACCTAATAAAAAAGGTCATCTATATGAGGCAATGGATATCTATTCTGAATGGTTACCTTATTCAGTTGTCGGTAATCAATGCATAACTGAAGAGAACCATCTTTCTTCTTAACGAAGATAATAGGCACACCCCAAGGGGAAACACTAGGACGAATGAATCCCTTGGCCAACAATTCTTCTATCTACAATTTCAACTCACTCAACTCCTGAGTAGTCATCTGATATGTAGCTCTCGAAATAGGTTATGCACCAGGAACCAAATCGACATGAAAGTCTATGTCTCACTTCGGAGGCATACCAGGAATCTCTAATAGAAACACATCAGCATACTCTCTAAGAATAGGGTGACTATCAAGAGTGATTTCTCGACTCTCTAACTCATCCAATTCCTCAAGAGTAACTACAAAAAGTTGACATCCTCTACGCATGCACCGTTTAAGTTGCATAGCGGAGATCATACGCAGGGATATCGGCCTCTGAACTCCCACAATCTCCACTTCTCTGCCAAGGTCATCTAAACAATCCACTATCTTCTTGCCACAATCTACACTAGCACTGTGAGATGATACCCAATCCATCCCCTATACAACTCCATAAGAACCCAAAGGAATAACTCGAAGGTCAGCTAAAGTAACTATGGTTCCTAGGTTCAACTCACAACTAGGAACAAAGGTATCTACAGAAACACGGACACTTGTAGCCAACTCTACTTGCTACCTATCCGCCTTATTAGGAGACGTAAGTCTACACCGCTCCACAATGGATGAAGAAATAAAAGAATCTGAAGCTCCAGAATAAAAAAGTATAGAGATAGGGATTCCATGCAACATACTGTTGGCAATATTGCATTATAATAGACAATGAAAGATTGTTGACATTCCATAAGGATATTGAGAAAGTTGTTGATGATTATGGATATAACTGATTAAAAATGTTTACTGTCTTGATATTATTATTTTGTCATTGATGTCAAAAAATTGATTTTCTAATTCAGTATGATGTTGCCATATCTTGAGAAGTATGATATAAAGATTATAAAGATTTTGGTAAAAGACACAAGAAATAATATGATGAATAAGGGGAAGAATAAGGTATTCAATGGGCAACTAGTACCGAGTCAGACAATGATGAGATTATGATGTTTTAGATTGTTTTAACATCATACATATGTTGTAAAATGTAAAGGTCAATACTATACTATGTTATAAAGAAAAGAACCTAGTCGGTAAACCCTAAGGAACCTAGTCGGTAAACCCTAAGGAACCTAGTCAGTAAACCCTAAGGTTATCGCTATCGGTTAATGAAGGCGGAATGTCTACTGAGTGAAGTTTAGTATTCACCAAGTTGTAACCGAGCTATAATAGAAAGCATTAAATGTTTACATGTGTTATTTAATGAAGGAAGCTGATGAGCTGGAACTGATTAAATGATTGGTGAGCCATGGAAGAAGTTTGTTAACGAATCTAAGGCATAGAAAAGTCGACATGAAGATCTATAGCTTAGATTGAACCGCAATACCCTAGCACAAGTTCCAAGACTATTGTGCAAGTTCCAAGGTGGGGTAAAACATTTTCAGATCGAAAGATGCATTGAACCTGGACAAGATTGAAGATTTGATGGCTATGATTGATCATGGGAAATGTGATTAAGGAGATTAAGCAGTTAGCTAATTGTTTATAAATAGAAAATTATTGATAAACAATGTATGCGAGCAAGTGTATGCATAAGGATGCTACATAGTGATTACCAAGCACAGAAGCTTGAAGACCTGTTAGAATAATAGAGTATAGAAGCCCAGCAGATAGACAAGATTAGTTCTATGTCTAGATTGTATTGAACAAATAGGAATCTGCTTTAGCATTTTAGATGTGAAGTTGTAGATAGATTTTATTACTGTTATTTTGTGAAAGTGACAGAAAATCTCTTAACCGAGTGGACTTAACAGTCTTATTTGTTAAACCCTCCAGCAAGGTGACATTCTGATTGAGTGTTTGAAATCCTTTAACAAGGTCACTTCTAACAAAGTGAAGATCCTAACAGATCTGAGGGAAATCCCTTAACCGGGTCACATCTAGCAATGTGTTTGTAATCTTTAACAGGATTTTCTTTTAACCGAGCATACTCTAGAAGAGTATATTTCTTAGTGGGTCCGAAATCCCACAGTAGTTTTTCCCTATTTGGGTTTCCACGTTAAATCTGGTGTTATGAGGTTTATGATGTTCATATGCTTTTGAGTTTGCATGTTTAACAGTTTTGGTTATATTACTGAAGTATATGTTACCGAGGTTGAATCTGATGTTTTTATGGATGATTAAGTTTGTATGATTCACACCCCCCCCCCTCTCATCTTGTTGGCTATTGGATCTGTACTTTTATTAAGTATCAGAAATATCAATTGGTATCAGAGCTTTGGATTCTGGAAGGAAAGTTTAAAGGCACTTGAGTTAAAGATCCAAAGATGTATAAGAGGGATGCACCGAAGCTGAATAAGTCAAGTTTCTCTACATGGCAGAAAAGGATGAAGCTACATCTATTAGGAATTGGAGAATATGTTGTATACTATCTGGAGAATGATTTTGTTACACCGAGCACCTATCCATTGACTATGGAAGAGATAAAAGAAAAGTAAGAACATATTCAAGCAATGATTGAAATAACATCTGCATTGATTGATTCAGAGTTTAATGATCTAGAAGGCTGCAATGATGCAAACGCAATGTGGGATAAGCTCATATCAGTATATGAAGGAGATGAACATGTTCAAAGAGCAAAAGTAGATAGTCTAAGAGGACAACTTGAATCTATGAGAATGAATGAAGGTGAGAACATAACTCAGTACAGTACAAGACTAAAGGAGATTATCAATCAAATCAAAGGAGCAGGTGGAACTATTGAAGAAAAGGATATAACAAGTAAGTTGTTAAGAACCCTTCTACCAACTTATGCAATTTGAGTCTCTACAATCAATGAATTGAGGTCTATACCTAATATGCCAGTTTCTTTAGATGCTACTATTGGTAAGCTACATGCATTTGAGTTAAGTAATTTTGATAACAGAGGATCTTCGGTAAATAAAGTTGAGTCTGCATTTAGTTCTTTTCATCTTGATGAATCTAATGATTACAATGAAAGAAAGTATAAGTACTCTGAAGGAGTTCATAGTGGAGCAAGTGAAAGATTTCGTAAGAACATGGAGGTAGTACACAAATTATATGAGAAAATCAGAAAGCAAGAAGAGTTTGAAGCACTTTTAGCCAAAAGGTTACCAAGAGGCAAAGGTAAGTATAAAGGAAAACTACCTTTGAAATGTTTCAATTGTGACAAGATAAGACATATGGCTTCTAACTGTCCTGACAAAGATTTTGCTAAAAATAGAGATTACCGAGATGACAGATAGAAAGATAATCATTACAGAGGACACTGAGACTTCAAAAGAAGAGATAGAAAGACATGCTTAATAGCTGATGAGGAATCCAATGATGATAAATCAGATGAGACTGATACAGAAGAAGTAGTTTATGTGGCTATCAAGGATGGATCAGATGAAGAAAGGTATGATTAAAAAGCCCTATATCTCACATAAACACTAATGATTCTTGGATTATAGATAGTGGATGCTCACATCATATGACATTAGACGATTATGATGGAGGCTATTTTAGATTTGGTAATGATGCACCATGTCCGGTAAGAGGTAAAGGATCCATAACACTTCTTGATAATGCAAGATGTAATGATGTTTATTGGGTTGAAGGTTTGAAATACAATTTGTTGAGTGTAGCACAGCTAAACAACATAGGTTACCGAATAGAATTTCAGAAAGGAATTGTCAAAGTTCATGACAAAAATGGAAATTTAGTTGCTACTGGGACACAAACAAAAGGTAATACATTTCACCTTGACCCAACTCGTAACAAGTGTTTGTATGAAAAGATAGATGATACCTGGTTATGGCATAAAAGGTTTTGTCATGTAAATTTTGATAATATGATCAAAATAAGTAAGAAGCACAGAGTAAGAAGTCTACCGAGTCTTGAAAAACCTGAGAATGCTATGTGTTGAGGATGCCAGATGGGTAAGATGACAAGATCAAGATTTACAAGTAAGTCTTACACTTCTAAGGGAATTTTAGATCTAGTGCACACTGATCTTTGTGGTCCTATGAAAGTTCAAAGTTATTATGGTGATAAATATTTCATATTATTTGTGGATGACTATTCAAGGATGATGTCAGTAATGTTTTTAAAAGAAAAATTAGAAGCTTTTCAAATGTTTAAATGGTACAAGGCAAGAGTTGAAAATGAAACAGGAAGACAACTGAAATGTCTTAGATCAAATAGAGGAGGAGAGTTCACATCTTATGAGTTCAACTTATTTTGCAATGATCATGGTATTAAAAGACACGTCTCTACACCAAGAACTCCATAGCAGAATGGAATAGCTGAGAGAAGAAATAGATCTATTGTGGATTGTGCTAGAACACTGATGATTGAAAAGAAGGTGCCACAAACATTTTGGAGAGAAGCAATAAGCACTGTAGTTTACACCTTGAACCGAGTTCAATTGAAGAAAGGTACTTTGAAGACACCATATGAAATCTGGTATGATAAGAAACCTAATGTTAGTTATTTTAAAATCTTTGGAAGTAGATGCTATGTTCACAAAGATGATAGAAATGGCAAGTTTGATCAGAAAAGTGAAGAAGGAACATTTATAAGTTATTCTTCTAGAAGCAAAGCATTTAAATGTCTGATCAAATCATCTAACAAAATAGTAGAAAGAAATGATGAAGGAAATTCCAAGGAACCAGAAGACTATGATGAATTTGTCTATGTTCAACCGAGAAGTCCGACCGAGAAGATTGTTGAAGAAAATGAAGAGAATATCCAGTTATCGAGTGATGACGAAGATCATACAAAGCCTACTGAGCCTGTATTAGCCAAGTATGTCAGAAGACACCATGCTCCAAGTCAGATTATAGGAGATAAGGATGATCCAATGATGACAAGGAACAAATTGAGACAAAACACATGTTTGATATCTGAATTTGAACCAAGAATAGTGAAAGAGGCATTTAACAGTGAAGATTGGATAATGCTATGACAGAAGAGATTGATCAAATCAAGAAGAATGACACATGGACACTAATCCCAAGACCAAAGGATAGGAATGTAATCGGTACAAAATCAATTTTTAGAAACAAGCTAAATGAAAAAGGAGGTGTCATTCGAAACAAAGCAAGACTAGTTTACAAACGTTATGATCAAGAAGAAGGAATTGATTATGGTGAAACTTTTGCACCTGTTGCTAGACTTGAAGGAGTAAGAACGTTGTTGGCCTATGCTGATTTCAAGAAATTCAAGGTATATCAAATGGATGTCAAATCTACATTTCTGAATGGAATATTAGAAGAAGTTTTTATTGAACAACTTGAAGGATTTGTTGAAGACAATAATAAAGATCAGGTATGTAAACTGAACAAAGCTTTATATGGTTTGAAACAAGCACCTAGAGCATGGTATGAAAGATTGAACTCTTATTTGATTAAGATTGGTTTTATAAGGACAAGTGAGAACAACAACATGTATATGAAGAATGATGAAAATGAAATACTGATCTCAGCCATATTTGTTGATGATATTATATTTTGTGGAAATGACTCTCTATGCCAGAACTTTGGAAATGAAATGAGCAAAGAATTTGAGATGTCATTAATCGGTGAGATAAAGTATTTTATAGGTTTATAGATACTGCAAATGAAAAATGAGATTTTCATTACTCAATCCAAGTACATAAAGGAAATCTTGACGAAATTTGGAATGGAGGATTCAAAACCAATAAGTACTCCTATGACTACCAACTGTAAATTGTCAAAAAAAGATGAATCTGCATCTGTTGATGAGACACTTTACTGATCCATGATTGGAAAGCTACAATATGTTGTTCACAGCAGACCAGATATAGCACATGCAGTAGGTATAGTTGCAAGATTCTCTACAGATCCCAAGGAAACACACATGACAGCAATCATAAGAATTTTTAGATACTTGAAAGGCACCGAGGATTATGGTTTAGTATATCTGAAAGGAAATGATTTTGATTTAAAAGTTTATACTGATGCTGATTGGGTAGGCAACATTGATGACAGAAAAAGCACAAGTGGAGGAGCTTTCTTTTTAGGAGAAAGACTAGTGAGTTGGCTTAGCAAGAAACAAGGATGTGTTTCATAGTCAACAATAGAAGCTGAATACATTGCTGCAACACTGAATTGTACCAACATTGCATGGATCAAACAATTATTGGTAGGTATAAATGAGAAATTTACCAAGCCAGTAACTATATTCTATGACAATACTAGTGCCATTAATATTTTAAAGAATCCTGTTATGCACTCTAGGACAAAGCACAACTCTATCAAATATCATTATCTTAGAGAAGAAGCTCAAGAGAAGAAAGTAGTGTTGGAGTATGTTAGCACAAAGGAGAAAATAGCAGATATCTTCACCAAACCACTACCAAAGGACACTTTTGAATATCTCAGAAGTAAGTTAGGGGTCCTACCCCTATCTTCTACTCACTGACCGAGTTCGGTGAAAGCATCAATCTGATGACTCTATTGAATATCTTTTGGGAGTTGATGCTGATTTATACACTTTAGGATGTTTTCTAAAGTTGTACAGGAATTATTATAGGAAATCTTACATGGAACAAGAATTAAAGACAAATGCTCTGACCGAGACTCAGTTGATACACAACAGCAGGAAATCACTTCTTACATAAAGTAATTATGTTTTAGTTCTTTACTTTTTGGCATTGTTGTCAAAGGGGGAGAAGACTAAGAGAAGACCTATCAGGGAAGAAGACTAAAAGAAAACTGAGCAGACTACAGATTGGAAAGAAGATTGAAAATAGGAGAAGCCTAATGTATGGGGGAGAGCATTTCAGCATTTCAAAATCACAACAATCCAAATATTTTAAGGTCAAATCAATTGGTTTTTCCATCAATGCCAAAGGGGGAGATTCTTGGCAATATTGCATTATAACAAAAAATGAAAGATTGTTGGCATTCCATAAAGATATTGAGAAGGTTGTTGATGATTATGGATATAACTGATTAAAAATGTTTACTATCTTGATATTATTATTTTATCATTGATGTCAAGAAATTGATTTTCTAATTCAGTATGATGTTGCCATATCTTGAGAAGTATGATATGAAGATTATAAAGTTGTCGGTAAAAGACACAAGAAAGAATATGATGAATAAGGGGAAGAATAAGGTATTCAATGGGCAACTAGTACCGAGTCAGACAATGATGAGATCATGATGTTTTAGATTGTTTTAACATCATACATATGTTGTAAAATTTAAAGGTCAGTACTATACTATGTTATCAAGCAAAGAACCTAGTCGGTAAACCCTAAGGAACCTAGTCGGTAAACCCTAAGGAACCTAGTCGGTAAACCCTAAGGTTATCGCTATCGGTTAATGAAGGCGGAATGTCTACTAAGTGAAGTTTAGTATTCACTGAGTTGTAACCGAGCTATAATAGAAAGCATTAAATGTTTACATGCATTATTTAATGAAGGAAGCTAATGAGCTGGAACTGATTAAATGATTGGTGAGTCATGGAAGAAGTTTGCTAACAAATCTAAGGCAAAAAAAAGTTGGCATGAAGATCTATAGCTCAGATTGAACCGCAATACCATAGCACAAGTTCCAAGACTATTGTGCAAGTTCCAAGGTGGTTTAAAACATTTTCAGATCAAAAGATGCTTTGAACCTGGACAAGATTGAAGATCTAATGGCTATGATTGATCATGGGAAATGCGATTAAGGAGATTAAGTAGTTACCTATTTGTTTATAAATAGGAAATTGTTGATAAACAATGTATGTGGGCAAGTGTATGCACAGGGATGCTACATAGTGATTACCGAGCATAGAAGCTTGAAGACCTGTTAGAATAACAGAGTATAGAAGCCCAGCAGATAGACAAGATTAGTTCTATGTCTAGATTGTATTGAACAAATAGGAATCTACTTTAGCATTTTAGATGTGAAGTTGCAGATAGATTTTATTACTTTAATTTTGTGAAGTGACAGAAAATCTCTTAACCGAGTGGACTTAACAGTCTTATTTATAAAACCCTCTAGCAAGGTGACATTCTAATTGAGTGTTTGAAATCCTTTAACAAGGTCACTTCTAACAAAGTGAAGATCCTAACAGATCTGAGGGAAATTCCTTAATCGGGTCACATCTAGCAATGTGTTTGTAATCTTTAATAGGATTTGCTTTTAACCGAGCATACTCTAGAAGAGTATATTTCTTAGTGGGTCCCAAATCCCATAGTGGTTTTTCCCTATTTGGGTTTTCATGTTAAATCTAGTGTTATGAGGTTTGTGATGTTCATATGCTTTTGAGTTTGCATATTTAACAGTTTTGGTTATATTACTAAAGTATATGTTATCGAGGTTGAATCTGATGTTTTTATGGATGATTAAGTTTGTATGATTCACCCCCCCCCCCCCCCTCTCATCTTGTTGGCTATTGGATCTGTACCTATATTAAGTATCAGAACTATCACATACATGTTGCCTCAATGACTATACCCTGATGATGAGCTTTGTGGTCATCTACCGCTACAAACACTCCGTGGGATCTCCCTACATCTCCCACTGTAGGCTCTGATACCAAATCTAATGCCCCGCTAGGAACCCTAAAGGAAAACAACACAACTAGGAAACTAAAGGGTGAAATAATTTTTGTTTAAAGATTAAGTGCATTAATTATAACCATTGCATGTCTAATAACACAGCAAATGTCTAACACATGATTTCCTAAGGGTTACCAATGAAGATTAATTTGTAGATTATATTAACACCACAGTTAATCCAATTTTCCATTTTAATTAGACAAATTAAATGCTTAAGTTTAAAACTACACATACATCTAAATTCCATAATGAAGAAATGAAAGTACTCCAATGTATCTAATTTCCATAAAACAATTTAACATAAGACCAAAGCAACTGAAATAACATACATTCCACTGACATACTATTACAATATCCATAAATACATGGCTTCCAATAATGCCACAAATTATAAAGTTTACAAGATCAAGGTTACATAAAAGTTGATACAATGACCTTAAGGTCTCAACTGAACAATGATCTCGAACAAGAGCCAGTACACGAACCATGAACCAAGAAACACCAACAAAGCCTTTCCTCGCCTGAAGATACAATCTAGAACATCCGATGGGAAGTGGCACTACCACCCGACCATGTGATCCTTAAATGGAACCACCCCGCCATGCTAGAAGACAGTAGAAAACCATCAAGCAAGAAAAGTACACAAGTATGAGAGAAATACAAGACTCCACAAACATCCATGTGAGTCAACTCACAAAACACTAGTGAATCTAAGGAGAGAGTGTCATTGCATAGTTTAAGATCGATACCATGGTACAACCTCCATAGGTCCCGGCCCCCATCATGGGTTATCCTAGTAACCTCTCCCAAGCCTCCAGTTCCAACTAAGTCTCATGCGGACCCTACCAATCCTTTCGTGAAGACAAGGTGGTAAGTTTGCCATTCCAGGCCTTCTCGCTCCATTATGAGCCCTATACTAGCACTCACCTAGGTACGAGGTATATTATCTTAATTAATATTTATTGTACCCACCCCCTAATCAATTACTAGGTTATCACCTTTTAACTGACTTTCAATGGGTTATCTTGTCATCCACTTCGGGCATGACCCCCGCTCGAAAGCCACTCTCTGTCATAGGACACTAACAAGAAAGGTCTCTCTACGAGAACTCTATGGTGAAACAAACAACCATAACTAATCCTGACAAAGCACAGGTGAAGTATACACAATCACTAACCCAAGATTGACCATTTGGACAAACACACACAATGGCTCACATCAGTAAGGTTATACAACAACACCTGACCAAGGAGATATAGAAACATAGGACACAATGACAACTCAACCGAAATTGCAATGAAATTAAGCTTGACCGAAAACATCATTTACACAAGATCCTAATACAGGCAATATTTTCTCAAAACAACCAATAGCATAAATAACTTGCAAATAAATATTTTCCAGACAATAAGGATTACAACTATAATAAATAAATCAATTTTGTCATTTGTCCAATAAGTCAAATAAAATCACATAAAAATTAATCTCCTAATGTATTTCCCAACATACATATAAAATCTAAAAATTATAAACTTTTATGATAACACCCATACTATAAATTGATTATATATATATCAACTCATAAATTAATTTCCTCAGTATTAAAATCATACTAACATAATATAACACCCATAAAACAAAACAACTTATATAAAAACATATACATAAATACATATATATAGATTCATATATATATATATATATATATATATATATATATATGATAAACTAATAAATTACTCAAATTATCCAACCCCGAGCATGAAACCCGAAATTGTCATGTTGCAGTACGCCGGTAGCACTATTACCGTAGGTAGCAGCAGCTACCATAGGTAGCTCGCTACCCTCTATTTTATTTTTATTATATATATTTATTTTATTTTTTTTAATTAATTTCCTTGCCCAATACAACCATAAAATAAATAAATTTCCAATATCAAGGAAATTCTTTCTAACAAAATTTTATAATATATATATATATTTATTTTTATTTATTTATTTTAAATTAAATAAATTAAATTTTCAAGACCTAAATATCCCAATAAATTTAATTGACAATTAAATTTATTTCTAAAGTAAATAAACCATTTCACACAGATATAATTAAAAGACTACCATAGCCAAATACTGGAACAAAATCAAACAAGAGGGAGTGATTTCTCTGGTAACCCCGTTCCTCCCAAATCTTGAAATTTCCATACACAATAAAAATCTTGACATATTTTCCATAAACTATAAATTATCTTGAGAAATGGATTTTAACCAAAATCAAGATATAATCAGACGGAATTTCAAATTTGACAAACACCTTAATACACACATCATTCAAAGAGATAGAAGAATAGAAATATTTTCTTAAAACAAAATCAAAAGAAGCCACCCAACCTGGTATAGCTTTCCTGGAAGAATTTTGTAGAAGAGCCCTAATCTTTCCAATTAATTTCTTCACCTAAATTCCTAACCCGTTTCTTGTGTATCCTAAAATAATGACCTATTCATCTTTTTAAACTAAAATTCTAAGTTGAATAACATTTTCTCAAAAACCTAAATTAAGAATAAAAACAATTTTATTTTCTTTTCTAATTTTGTAACAAAAGATAAGCCAACATGCAATAATTAAAAATCATTATTCCTTCTTTTCCTTTCTCATGCAAATTAATTAATTTTCTAAATAAAGAATTAAAGCAATACTTTAATTCTAATTAATTTTTTTATTCATTTATTTATTTATTCTTTACACAACATGGTGAGAGATTCCATAGAATTATTAGTATGAAACCCTTTATAAATGGAAAAGTGTAATTGAACAACCATATAACTATCACAATTAATACCTCATATCCCTGCATGACCAAGATTCCCCCTAGAAGAACCATCGGTATTTATCTTCAAAACACTTAGAGATGGAGGAGACCATTGGCCCACTCGATCAATTTTCCTCATAGAGTGTTTGCATCTAATCTTATTAACTTGCTTAAAACTCACACCAAGAGAAGCATCAACCTGGATAGAAAAGTTAAACCTCTTAAAAATCCCAACCAATGATGTGACATACCAACAAGCTTGACTCCAAACACCCCATCAGAGATGCAATATCTCCCTTGAGAAATAACACTAAAAGAAAAGATGAGAAATACACTCAACACTACTATGACACAACATACAAATACAAGGTCCGTGGAAAGCTTGCTTGCATAAATTATCACAAGTAAGACATGTATTTTGAACCACCAACCACATGAAAACATTATATTTGGGCCATGAAAATTTGTTCCACACCTATTTCCGCCATGGAACTTTTATACTCCCAAACAACTTTCTATCAAGATCCAAGTAACCCGAAGCCACATATAACTTACCAGATGCATTCAAACCCCAATCCAAGATATACTACCCTACAAGAGGATTGCACTCCCTACTAACAAGAATCTAAGCTAACTCATCCCAAGCCTCCTCTAATCCTCCTGTAGGCTACTCATGGGGAGCCTTCCATCTACAAACATTAATTTGTCCCAAATGTTGTATCGCCTTATAATCAATCGCCTTTCTCCACCTAGTTATAATGAAACTGTCATAGATAGGCTATAAATGTGGATGCTTTGAGAGGATTAGAGGGTGATCATCCTAAGAGTCAAGCCATAAAAGATCTTCTAAGTCCCTATGATAGATCCAAAAAATCCTCTTTTTAATTAGTCTTGCCCCAATATTCAAAGTATGCCAAATCATAGAGGTCTTCCTCTTCATGTGACAATGAGGAACATCAAAACTATCAACCCCTCCTAAATACTTTCTAGTTATAATCGTATCCCAAACCTTACCATGATTGGTACACCATCACCAACATAATTTGGTCACAAGAACCTACCCATTGATAATGGTAGAACAAAGACCAAGTCTACCTTCCTTCTTAGGCCAACAAATAGACTCCCACTTAACTAAGTTCCACTTAGAATGTTTCAAATTCCCATTGTAGAGAAATTGGCATGAGAGAGTGTTAAACTCCTTGATGAAATATGCATAAGCCACTTGAATAAAACACTAGTAAAGATGAAGATCTTGGATCATTGACTAAAGAAGAGTCACCTTGTCAATCAGAGAAATCCATTGGTAAGTCTAGTGATCAACCCATTGAGAAATCTTGTCCAGCAACTATAGCTTGTAGCCCCTAAGCTGTCAACCTACAACCAAAGGAATACCCAAATAAATCAAAAGAAGAGATCCAATTTAGAATCTCAAAACATGAGCAGTCCTTTGCTAAATAGGCTAAGGAGTATTAAAGAAATAGATAGAAGATTTGTGATCATTAACTTTTTGGGCCAAGGCAGCTAAATAAATGTCCAACGTTTGTCTAAAATGCTCTACTTTATTAATTCAAACAACCCCCATTAATACAGTATCATCCACAAACTGCAAATGAGAATAAGTTAGCAGCTCACTATTCTAATTTCATCCCTGAATCAAACCTTTGGAAACATGAGACTTAATGAATCCACCTAGGCTCTCTACCATAATAATAAAAAAATACAGAGATAAAGTATCCCCATGGAAAAGGCCTCTGGAAGCTCTGAATAAGTCAAAAGTCTCACTATTGACAATGACAAAGAATGAAGAAGAAGTAACATAGCTCACCGTATAACCCATCCAATCATTACCAAAGCCAAATGCTAGATGAACTATTTTCAAGAATTGTCACTTAACTCTATTATAGGCTTTAGCCATGTCTAGCTTAATGAGCATATATTTTTCCTTAGATCATGCCATAGAAAGAATATCTTATGTGGAAATCACCACCCCATCAAGAATTTTTCTCCTAATAGAAAAACCCCTTCTCATCTGAAATCAAAATAGGAAGCCATGGCTTGAGTCTCTTTGTAATCAATTTAGTGATAATTTTATAGACCACAATTACAAAGAGAAATGTATCTAAAGTAATTCAAACAATCAAATCCTTTTTTGGAATAAGAACAAGAAAATTTGAGTTCAAGACACGAAGCATCTATTTGATATATAGTGACTCATGGAGAACCTCCAAAAGGTCAAATTTAAGATTATCCCAAAACTCCTAAAAAAACTAACAAAAATCCATCAGGACCAAGAGATTTCCCTTTATTCATCCCAAAAATCATAGCTTCTAATTCTAACAGAGTGATTGGTCAAAGGAGAGCCTCATTCATCACATTAGTTACTAGAGAAGGAATACAATCCAAAATCAAATTCTCCTCAATTATAGTAGGAGATGAATCTTCACCAAAGAGAGTAGAATAGAAGTTGATAGACTCCTAAGATATCTCTCTTTAATATGTCAAATGAATTCAATTCGAGTTAACTAATGAAGAATGTATTTCCCATGCCTATGAGCTTTGATCAAATTATGGAAGAAAGTTGTGCTTTAGTCACCTTTCTAAAGTCAATCAATCTGAGCCTTTTGCTTCCAAAATATTTCCTCATGAAGCTCTCACTCCTCTAATTCCTTCATAGCCAAAGACTCAGCTCTACTTAAATCCGCAGTTAAAACTTTTACCAATATTTTACTCAAAGTTCATTTTGGTTGACTATTTTGTCCTAGGATCTAACTGAAGTAAAAGAGAGATGCATTTTCAAATCATTTCCATATTACATTCGTATGCAAGAATGAATTCATAAAAGATTACAATACTTCATTTATACACATGCATGTAACATGAAATAGATTTGACAAAATCTTTTCTAAAAGAGTAATCATTATTGATTCTCACACAAGCCGTGAGACTAGCCAATACTTGTTCATTGCTAATAAAGTAAAATCTATACATGCATAAGTATATTCAAAAGTAAATGTACATAGGAAGATAGGGACTAGTCATTACCTGAATGACTGGTACCCTGGTAGGTTGTTGGTATTCTAATTAGCTCCGTTGCTGCCCTAACACCTGCATCCAAGTGATAAATGATGTTAGAACTATGAAATTTCTAAGCAATTAAAGGCCTCTAGCATCATGTGTACGCTATACACATGCATGCATAAATTTAACTCTATGAGAATTAAAGGCCTCTAGCATCATGTGTACACTATACACATGCATGCATAAATTTAACTCTATGAGCATTCAAAGAGAAATGCACATCGAGGTGTGCAAAAAGACATCAGATCATCATGCAGACCCAAGATAGGAATTTTATTTTTATCATGTGTGTGTTATGTGTAGATACAGGCAAATCGTTTTTTTTTTAGCATGTTGGGTAAAATGTGGCACCCACAGGGGTTGAGCCGAGCATGTCGGCATAAGAAATGTTAAATAGCACTATGGAAGGAAAGAATTGTCCATTCAATGACAGTATAAATAACAATGAGTAAAGTTGCATTCATGTTAAGAAAAAGCCTACTGTCATCCTATGAATGTGTTAGAAAAGGGATAAACATTAAGACTCTGATGGGCATCTTTATAGTTTTGTAGAGTCATATAACACGAGAGTTATATGATGTGTCATTAACATGAGTGTTATTAACCCCATGCCTAATATGCTATATCAATAGCTTATGTCAATAGCATGTCATTTTATTGAGCGGGTCATGTTATTGACTGCCTCAGTTTGGAACATGTTATTTGGCACCGAGGCGGCCCTCAGTCGGCATCAAAGAACAACATGGAGACAAAGGTCTCGTGGGATAAAGAAGTCAAAGATAGGGTCTATTCTCTTATCCCTCATGGTGAAACAAATGCAATGAAGGTCCCGCAGGATAAAGAAGTCAAATAAATGGGCTCTTCTCTTATCCTGTGAGTTGCAACAGATGCAACGAAGTTCCCGCGAGATATAAAATAACAATAAGCCTTTTTCTTATCTTGCAGAGTTACAAGGTCATCAGTAGTGGGCCACGGGATAAGGAAAGCAGTAAAGTGAAGACACAACTGATGTCGTGGGATAAGCATAAGAAGTGAAGACAAATAAAAGAACCTTATCCCATGGGGATAAAATAGGATACGAGGAAGCCCACAGGATAAGAAATAAAGCATAATGTAAAGATGTCTTATCTCATGAGGCAAAACGAAGGCATAGATGAGGCTATGGAATAAGCTCGCATATATTCAAAATCTATGGTGTGCAAAACAGAGAACAATGAAAGATTTTTGATAGTCCTAATATAGAGGCAAGCATGTAAATGCAATTTATTAAAGATTGCAGTATAAGTTCATAGCAATCTTTGAAATAGAGCGGTGCAAAAAATAAGATGAGCTATAGCAGCCCCAAAATGAAGTCTTGAAGGAAGATCAAAATACAATCATTTCAAGATTTAAGACAATTTCCAGTCATGAGCATAATCACTCACAAATCTAAAATAGAAGAATTCACAACCACCGTTATAACACAAACCAACCAATCATAAAAAGCAGAGACTGTTAGACTAACAAGTGGACAAATGAGAGGGGGAGGGTGGTGAATTAGTTGTCAACATATTATATTAACCAAACAACTTTATAACCTTTAAGTAGAGCACATAAACATTGAATACCAGAATACCAGAAACAGATATCGGTAAGCAATAGAACTTATGAATGAAATAGAGAATTAACACAATGCAACCATACCACATAACACCATGATTTGTACGTGGAAAACCTAATAAAGGGAAAAACCATGGTGGGAAGCCTACCCATAGTCAGATAATACTTCTGCAGAAAGTATGTGATACAATAAGGGGCCTACACATGCAGGAAGGCACAATGCCTAAAGCGTACTTCTCATTAAAAAGGAGTCTCACTGACTAAAAAGAGATTATAACCACCTCAATATAATTGGAGAACAATCCAGAAGAATGAACTGTCAGTGATAGCATCTACCATGCTTGATTACAATCCCGATTAAGCTCAATATTGGAGGCGTTTGACCTCTTACATAAACCCAATTCGATCACCTATGATCGAGAAAATCTCCTTCGCATATGATTTTATATTCCATGACCACGACCATGATCTACAATGAAATCTTACATCAATTTATACAAACCCTATAGCCTAAACCAATTAGGTCGGCCACCTAGAAGATATTACAATATGATCATTATATACATCCATATTACACTGAATGCCATGTCGGCTTTAGACTAAAACAACATTAACCAATCCATAAATCATCCCCGTAACATGTAGAGAACACGTTACATGATACTAGTCCATAACCTAGATAGGTATCAAACCTAATTTGGGTCCACCACACCAAAGTAATGTCTCCAATCAGTTGAGACATGATCAAGGATCACCAAGTCTCTATCCTGAATTCCACTTAGAAGCCCCACCAACACCACTTATGAATCTTGTCAAATATTCTCAGAAAAAGCTCTGTCGGTAAAAGCTTAAACCCTTACCGACATAGGCTTACTAGAGTGTATGATAGCATCTGATCATCAAGTCAATACCAATAGACCAAAAAATACTCTAGAAACATCAAACCAAATATATTTCATTGATCCAAATATATTCCATTGATCCAAACATGTCAGTAGTATCCAACTGATAGTCACTTCTATCGGTAACACTAGTTCTTCTACCAGTAACCAAAATCTATCTATCGGTAACCAATCATAATAGCTAGTATTGACATCAATCACAAAACACCAATGCAACACATAATCAATTCCTTCATATTGCCAACAATCTCCCCCTTTGGCATTGATGGCAACACTAGATGTGAAAAAGAAAACATCTAAGTGCAAAGAAATGCCAAACATTTCTCATAGAAGATATAACAATGAAAAAATGAAAAATCCCAGCAACTCCCCCTGAGGAGTGTAGTTGAATCTGAAACTGATTTGAATCTCTCTCCCATATGACATATTATGACATTATTTTTCACATATAACTCTCCCCCTTTGACATCAATGCCAAAGATATGACATAGATATCAAAATCCTGTGAATCTCAAAGCCGACTACTCCCCTTAAGTAGTAGCACCACTACATCAATCTGGAGCAAATGATAAGCCTGATGATGCTTATTGAACTAATACTCTTCTCCATCAGTTAAGTTTCTATTGGAGGGTAAGATACCCCTAACATGTCTCTCAAATATTCAAATTATTCCTTGGACAACGGTTTAGTGAAAATATCTGTAATCTGCTCTTTAGTGTTCACATAAACCAATTTGACTTCCTTTTCTTCCAACTTTTCCTTTAAAAAGTTATATTTTATTAAAATGTACTTAGTCTTAGAGTGAAATACCAGATTCTTAGCTATATTAATAGCTGCAGAGTTATCACAATAGATAACTATCGGTTCACTGCAATTTACCTTGCTATCCTTCAACATTTGCTTCATCCACAAGACTTGAGTGCAATTAGTTGTTGCTGCAACATATTCAGCTTTTGCAGTAGATAAAGAAATGCATGACTATTTTTTTGTTGATCCATGAAACCAATTTATTTCCAAGAATGAAAGCTCCACCGAAAGTGCTCTTTCTGTCATCAGTATCTCCTACCCAATCTGAATTTGTATGTGCACATAAAGTGAAGTTATCATCTCTAGAATACCATAAGCTATATTTTGTTGTTCCTTGCAAATACCGAAATATCCTCTTTACTGCACATTCATGATTTTCTTTAAGATTACTTTGATATCTTGAAACAATACTTACTATATTCATAATATCCAGTCTAGTCTAAGTTAGATATAACAATCCACCAATCATAGACTTATACCTTGTCGAATTTACCAGTGCAAATGTGTCTTTGATAGATAATTTCTCACTTGTCACCATAGGAGTACTTACCGGTTTGGAATTATCCATACCAAACTTCTTCAACAATTCCCTTAGATACTTAGTTTGACAAATAAAAATGCCTTTGTCAATTAGAGTAATCTGCAAACCTAAGAAAAATATCATCTCACCAATCATAAACATTTCAAATTCATTGTTCATATTATTAGAGAAATCTGTGCACAATTTATCTTCACCTCCAAAAATGTTATCATCAATAAATACTTCAATAATCAGAATATCATCATCAATGATCTTGTAATATAAATTACTGTCAATATTGCCTTTAGTAAAACTAAGCTTCAAAAGATATTTATCCAACCTTGCATACCAAGCTCTAGGAGCTTTTTGCAATCCATATAATTCTTTCCTTAACCTGCAAACCATATATCTGTCATCTGTCAGTGAAAATCCATTAGGTTGCTCAATGTATACTTATTCCTCAAGTTCACCATTCAAAAATGCACATTTAACATCCATTTGATGGACCTTATAGTTCTTGTATGCTACATAGGCAGGAAATATTCTAACAGCTTCAATTCTAGCTACTGGTGCAAATTTCTCATCATAATCAATTCCTTCCATTTGAGAATATCCTTTACAAACTAGTCTAGCCTTGTTTCTTACAACTTGACCATCCTCATTTAGCTTATTTTTAAAACCCCATTTAGTTCCAATAACATTCTTATTTTTAGGTGAGGGAACTAAATTCCAAATCTTATTATTCTCTATCTGATCTAATTCATCTTACATAGCCTTTAACCAATGTTTATCTTTACAAGCTTCAATAACATATGCCAGTTCAATTTAAGAAATAGGACATACCTCTGCATTTGCTAGTCTTCTTCTTGTCATAACTCCCTTGTTCCTATCTCCAATGATTTGATCTTCAGAATGATTTAATCTTACATACCTTGGTGTCTTTTGAACTCCAGGTTCATTGTTCTGATCATTAGTCATAGTTGAATTTCCTGATTGTACCAGTGTAACTGTCTCAGTGTCTTGTATTGGTTGAGGCATTTCTGGTTTAGTTATGATCATTTCCACTGTCGGTTCTCTGTCATATGATATAGATTGATCTTTGTATTTCTCATCCACTTTCACATTTGCACTCTCCAAAAGTTTTTGCAATCTTTTGTTATAACATCTATATGCTTTGCTCTGAATTGAATATTCAAAAAATATCCCTTCATCACATCTAGGATCAAACTTCCCAATTGAATCATCGATTTTGATATAACATTTACTTACAAAAATTCTAAAATATTTATACATAGGTGTATGTCCAAACCATAATTCATAAGGAATCTTACCGGTTTCACCTTTGATATGAACTCTGTTGAATGTGTAGACTGTTGTACTCACTGCTTCTCTCTAGTAGATGTGAGGCCATTTGGCTTCCATCATCATGGTTCTTTCTGCATCCAAAATGGTTCTATTCTTCCTTTCCACTACTCCATTCTGCTGAAGAGTCCAGGGTGCAGATAATTGTCTCCTAATTCCATTTATCTCACAAAACTATTAAATTCATGAGATGTGAACTCACCGCTTTGATCTGATCTTAAAAATTTGATTTTCAATCCAGAATCTATTTCCACCTTTGCTTTGAAGATCTTGAATTTCTCAAAAGCTTCAGACTTCTCCCTTAGAAAAGTCACCCACATCATTCTATAATAATCATCAATTATTAGCATGAAGTACCTATCACCTTGAAAGCTTCTGGTCCTTGCTAGACTACATAAGTCACTATGAATAAAATCAAGCACATCATTAGATTTATCATGTATGCTCTTAAAAGAAGTTCTAACTTGCTTTCCCAATTGACATTCCTTACATACCGGATTATGAGGCTTTATAATCTTAGGTATATCTCTAATTGCCTTTGTTGAACTGATCTTAACAATACAATCAAAATTAACATGACACAACACTAATACATTTGGCCTAAAATTCCGACGGAGGTTTTTGATGGAGAAGGTATATTATGATCAAATTTGATTTTTTTTTGAAAAAATGCCTGATTTCATCGGAATTCTGACAATAATGCAACATTTGGTTTTGACGGAGAAGGAATTGGCAATGACATTTGGGTTTTTTTAGAAAAAATGCCCACGTTCATCGAAATTTTGACGACCGCGTGCATTACTTAAAAAAAAAAAGAAAAGACCAAGTCATTTCATAAATCCCGCCTCTTTACAAAATCCCGCCTCTTCATCCCACTTGTACCATAACAAAATCCCAACTCTATAGTGAACCTATGGGTTTAATCATGGTGGGGAAGATCATTGGTGTGAAACCAACTGGTTCTGCAGCTCAGGCTGAAAGTGGAGGGAGTATGATTCGGTTCTGTGCTTTCCCAACAAATGGGAATTATTGACCTAAAGAAGCAAGAAGAGCCACACTAGAAACAACCTGAATTCTTGGACACTCACTATCGAATCTCCATCCATCTTTGCTAGCTTCAACCACAACTATTCGTGTAAACGTCCCTTCCTGGTCAAGCGAATGAGTGCCTACCTAAAGGCCCTCCCAAGGTATCTTAGTTCACACTGTCTCGGGGCATATCAGGGGATCACAATAGGGAACATGCAAGTAGGGGCCATCCCCTGATGACCACGAAGGAGGGAGGTGGATATAGTTCCATGTGGGTTTAATCGCTACAGGATGTAGGAATGGTTTAATCGTTGTAGGAAAAAGGTAGGGTATAATCAGCAAATTCATTTTTATACATATTCAAATATTTAGATTCAAGGTTTATTATATATTTATCAAATTAATTGCCAATAGTAGAGATGGTGAGAGGTTTCTATAATATGAAATGATCGATTTAAAAGAAGAATTTCTTACAAGACCTAAATCGTTGAACAATCCTACAATCATGTATTAACTAAACACTGCATTTTAAATAATGAACAATATAGTTAGCCTGAAACATATTAACACTACTTTCCATATTTAAAATATATCCTAATTAAGGAGAGGGATGACCTAAACCTTCATGATCTAGTGGCATTATGTAAAATATATCCTAAGTATGGATGTTGGTATATATGGTTGTTACAGAAAATCCCTACTGCAGAACCGTGAGAGAAATGTGTAGTGATCAAGCGCTATTTTTTGTCGGTGTTTTGGAAGGGAGCATAAGTGTACCGTTAGGAAGGTGGTATAAAATGGAAGCTGAGAGGTATAAGGTTATGAGGTGTGGGTTAGGATAAGATAGGGAGGTAAGTGATGAAGGATGTAATGGTGAAAGAGTAAGTTATGATATGTTAAGGGTTTGGAAGGTAGGAAAGTGAATAGGGGGAGATAAAAGGATGTGAAGGATGGAATTGGGTTAGGTAGGTGAAGTAAAAGTAAGTGTGCACGAGGTTAAGGTGTAGGATAGGATGTAGGAAATTGGAGTTTAAGATAGGGGATATGAAAGGTAGATGGAAGGTAATAATGATAGGAAGTGAGGTAAAGGTTATGAGGCGTGGGTTAGAAAATAGGGTGTAGGAAATGGAAGGAAGGGTCATATCACTTTGAGAGTTTTCACCAATATGAGTAGCCCAAGTATGGACCTCAAATCTTACAAGACATGAGTATCCACTTGTAGTAGAGGAGCATATACTTGCATCTTGGGAGCTTATTAGGAGTTCGCCTTGAATTTGGGAAATACACATAGAGGAGATAGAATATTGATCAATACACATTACCTAGCCTCATCATGCATAAATACAAGAGGTATAGACTATAGCAAGCACATATCATGAGCCAAAGGATCATATTAGAGAGTTGCTTTATCTCCAATCCTCTACATTTTTAAGATCCACAAATGGGGTTGAGGATAAGTCTTGGTCACTTAGCTTGTACTTATGCTTTGGGTTGCATCTATATGTGAGCAGCCTAAAGGCATAATTTTCAATGCAATTTTTGAGAGGACTTGCTTCCACCTTGTGGTATTGGGAGGATAAAATGCACCAACTCACATTGCAAACCCTCTCCAGATACCATTTTGGAGTGCTTCAAAGTGTGTTCTATTTCAAAATATATTTGACAAAGATGCATAGATGAGTTTCACAATTTACATAATAAGGTTTCATAGTGGCTCAACATGAGAGTTAGTTTTCGGAGCTCTTGTAGTTTGTAGATTACATTCAAGACAAGTTACTTGTCAATTATTTCATTAGGGGTGGAAAGCCCAAAATTTTAGTTTTCCTACACATGGCCAATCCAAATGACTTTAGTGTTGCTATGGAAAAGTCTCTTATGGAAAAGGAGGTACATGGGAGGACACAAGAGGCATGAGAGAATTTTGTAACCTTGATGAAGGGACTAAAGTATCCATAGGCCTCCCCATCCTTCAAAGGATAATTTAGACTTACTATATGATTTACAAAGAAAAACCCAATAGTGTCAATATTAGGGACAAAGGTCTACTAGAGCATAGTAGGGGCCATAGGGTAGTCACATTTGACCATCATTGACACAAGGATATTTTAGGTATGATAGAATATAGGGCTATCAAGCTAGGCCTTCTATGACTCAACAATCTTTTAGGGGAGAATCTAGTTTTTTTAGTAATTAGGATCTTCTAATTATGGTGGGGCCTATCCAACATAGGGCTATATGAGAGGCACATGTTTTGTATATGTTAGTATCAGACAGATAGTGCCCACAAGTTTTTAGAGTAGGTGGACACCATCCTAGGATGTCAAAGTAGATAGTTGATATGTGGGTCTTTACCCTCCCAGCCACTCAACATATACCACCATGGGTCTTTACCCTCCCAAACACACAAAGGTCAAAGGAAGATTGACTGCTGCAACACTCACTTTTTGTGACAGTCTCAAGCACTTAGGACAGTCACTCCTTTCATGGCCATTCTTCTTCACACAACACTCTCTAACATTAATTATGATGATAGTGTACCTGCTTAAACCTTCCACCAACACCTAACTCAATATAAAACTCTTTCCCAATCTCACTAATGAACTAATTAACTCAACTCACTATGAAATTGTGATGGTCAATGCAAGGTTTAGGACAGTAGTAATTAGGATCTTCTAATTATTGTGGGGCCTAGCCAACATAGGCTTATATGAGACAGGGGTAAGTTCAATAGTGATGTGTATTATATTGTCATCAAAGTTTCCTATTAGTGTTACTTTGTATCAGCATTAACCACTTATTGTCATGGGAATCAACTAATAGACAACATAGATTTTATCATCAACCTCCTTTTTTTTACCAAAGGGATAAAAATTTATTAAACACAATGAGAATTACAGAGCAAGAAAGTAGATACATAACCTAATCTAATCTCCATTTGCATAACCTAAGAAGGTAGATACAACTAAATAATCTTGAAAGAATTGCATATGGAGGGCACTATTAGAAAAGAACTTATGTACCATTCTAGTCTATGTGTAGCTACTACTAATTATTGCATAGAAATAGATACATGTGTTAGAATGTGTTGAAATAGTAGCTAGCTCAAATAGGACATACCCTATAAACGTAACTTGTAATTTGAATATACCTTGAAGTGTGCAATATGGAAGGTTTGTATTCTTAATCTCCTACCCATTTCTTAATTTAAAAGATGATATCTTTATTAAATATCTCCTCTATTAAATATCTTTATTAACTTGATTTCCCCTTCAATTATTGATGAATGCTTGATTCCATGTTCACTTGGAATTGAATTGATTTTATAATTAAGAGATCACATGAATTGTAGGTAAACCCCTTCAAATGACAAGGTAGGATTCGTTTTATACCTAATATATGTCTTGAAAGAATTTTATCCTGATGGCTTTAAATTAAAGTAATTTATCTTCTATTTGGTATTGGTGGAGTAGAGGTTGCATTGCATCATCCTAGGATACATATTTCTGCAGATACAACACAAGTTAAATGTATCCCAGGTCAATGCAAGGCAACCTCTACTCCAAAGATCACCAAAAAATAGAGAAAGAACTTTAATTTAATGCCATCAGGATAAAAGTCTTTAATCAAGACAGATAAATGGTATGCAACTGTATCTATTTGGAATGCATTACCCAAACATGGCAATCGATCAGTCGCCTTTGAAAAGAAAGTGGTATGATGAAATATTTAGGCATAAAATAGATGAAATGCACTCCATACTACTGCTGCACAATATTTTGGTCAATGATATTTTTAAAATAGTAAAGGAAGGTGTATAGAACAACCAAATTCTTATCATTATAAACAATGAATATTTTAAGATCCTTTTATGATGTGTAAGTTGAGAATATTTTATGAAAGGTCACTAAATGAATACACTTTACACTGATTTTAGCAATGACTATCAAATGTAGACAAAATGAATGCTTTTTGGATTAGGATGGTACACATAATCTACTATCAAAAGGTTGCTTTGGAAAGTATATGATTCAAAACTAAGTACATGCAATTATTTACAAGTTTTAACCTTCTTAGATGCAAAATCCCTTATTTAGCCTCTCACAAACCCTTAAAAGTAGGGTTTCTCATATACCCCTCTTCCAAACACTATACCATCCAAATGATGATGGATTCACCTTTCATTTGAAATGTCTAAACATTGTCAATCATAAAATGTGCCCCTCCTTAAGGTGGATTTGCTACTGCTGCTCCTTAGCAAGCAATTTCTCCACTCTTACATTCACCATAATGGACCTTAAGACATCATAATTGATTGGCTATTCACTCCTAAGACCTTCAAAAGTCTTTAATGGCTTCATTGATTCCTTTGGTCTTCCAAATGCACTTGCATCAACTTGAATTCTCCTTTAATGCTTGATTGCTTGTTCACTTGGAATTGAATTGATTTTATAATTAAGAGATCACTTGAATTGTAGGTAGACCCCTTCAAATGATAGGGTGGGCTGCCTTTTATACCTAATATATGTCTTGAAAGCATTTTATCCTGATGGCATTAAATTAAAGTACTTTTTCTTCTATCTGGAATTGGTGGAGCAGAGGTTGCATTGCATCGACCTATGATATATATTTCCACAAATACAACACAAGTTAAATGTATCTTAAGTCAATGCAAAGCAACCTCTGCTCCAGAGATCACCAGAAAATAGAGAAAGAACTTTAATTTAATGCCATCAGGATAAATAATCTTGAAAGAATTTCATATGAAGGGGACTATTAGAAAAGAATTTATGTACCATGCTAGTCTATGTGTAGCTACTACTAATTATTGCATAGAAATAGATACATGTGTTAGAATGTGTTGAAATAGTAGCTAGCTCGAATAGGATAGACCCTATAAATGTAACTTGTATATGGAAGGTTTGTATTCTTAATCTCCTGCCCATTTCTTAGTTTAAAAGATGATATCTTTATTAAATATCTTTATTAACTTGATTTCTCCTTCAATTCTTGATGAATGCTTGATTGCCTATTCACTTGGAATAGAATTGATTTTATAATTAAGAGATCACTTGAATTGTAGGTAAACCCATTCAAATGAAAGGGTAGGATTCCTTTTATACCTAATATATGTCTTGAAAGAATTTTATCCTGATGGCATTAAATTAAAGTACTTTTTCTTCTATCTAGTATTGGTGGAGCAGAGGTTGCATTGCATCAACCTATGATACATATTTCCACATATACAACACAAGTTAAATGTATCCCAGGTCGATGCAAAGCAGCCTTTGCTCCAGAGATCACCGGAAAATAGAGAAAGAAATTTAATTTAATGCCATCAGGATAAAAGGCTTTCAAGACAGATAAAATTTGAGTTTGATTGTCATCATTTACTTTGCCAAATTCTTCACACGTAACTCCTGAATCAATTTCCTACTCACAAGAATTTTATTAAGTTTCAAATATAGGGAAACAGAAGGCTTCAAATAGAAAACTTGTACATGCAACTAAATCCATTGACTAATCAGAAGAACAGAATTAAGAAATGGTTTGATCATCTGAGAGATGTTGTAGACTTGTAACTCACGAGCTACTTAGTTTTTGTGGTTAAGAATTTTTTTTGTTTCGGTTCTGGTTGTGGTGTTTGTAGGGAGATATTTACAAATTTATATCTATTTTCACTATTTAATGGTTTATGGGTTTGTAATGGTAATTTAATGTACTTTCATATTTTGGTATATATTCTTTATAATAGCCTATTATATTGATTTTTTCTATTATGGATAATGGTGTGGGTCAGACAACTTTGCCATCAGTGCATGAAAGCATTGAACGAGTTCTTCTTTTAAAAATTACATGAAACATTTATTATTTATTTGATTCAGTGTTATTTGCAAAAATTGATTATCAATGATGTTTCCTTTCTCCAAGAATCGTCTAGGATCTTTCCGTCAGATAATATGTAACATCGAATGACTAAATATTTTCTTTACAAATGCTTAGTTTATTTAATTATTATTTGAGCCTGAATTAAAATTTATATCTATACAGAAGCAGAACATACAAGTTGAAGAGTCATGTGCAAGCAAATTTTGTAAAAGAAACCAAGCAGGCATTATCTTGAATGACATGGAAACAAGCTCATCAGCTGCCTAGAAGAGAGAAATTGGAGAAAAGCAGAGGAAAGTGTTAAAGGGTGATAAATAGATAGAGAGTATGCAATAAAAACAAACAATGTCTAGAGTGTGTGATGTGATGTCTCTAATTTATGTTCGGAGGGACTAACTGGTTTTGGAGTTCCTATGAAACTTATTGGGCCATGCTTGGAGGAAATCAATGTGTTCATGTAAGAAGCACCTTTTTTCTATTATGATAATGATGTTTTTGCACCAAAGGATATTTGGAAGTCAATATCTAAAAATTTCTATAGTGTGAAACCAGAGTTGGCAGACTCAAAGTAATTTTTATCTTTTAGAAGACCAAGAGGTTATGTACACAATCTCCCAATAGAAGGGCAATTTCAAGCATTACCTCCCCCCCATGACTATTCAGGAAGCACTTCCTTAGACAAAGGACTATTGGCCTCCATGGGATCAAAGAAAAAAATTGAAGCATAGACTCTAGAAGATGTGGTGGTGTCCTTCATGAAGAACTATGCACTATAATTGAAAATTCATGAGGGAAACTGCAAGATAGTGAAGAGAAATACAATCTTGAAAAGTGGGAAGAATGGATCTTGGTTTGGGTGGGGCTAGGTCATGTGGCTCCTCTAAAAGTTGATGAGATAGAAATCATATTAAGATTTGATAAAGATCACACTCGTGGAACTTCGTGTGCAACTGATCGATTGCAGTGTCTGGGTAATGCATTCCAAATAGATATAGTTGCATACCATTTATCTATCTTGAGTAAAACCTTTTATCCTGATGACATTAAATTAAAGTACTTTCCCTTCTATCTAGTATTGGTGGAGAAGAGGTTTCTTTGCATCGACCTGACCTACCACCTATCGACCTGACCTGCAACCTATTGGTAGGTCAGGTCGATGTAAAGAAACCTCTTCTCCACCAATACCAAATGGAAGAGAAAGAACTTTAATTTAATGCCATTAGGATAAAAGTCTTTAATCAAGACAGATAAATAGTATGCAACTGTATCTATTTGAAATGCATTACCCAAACACCGCAATCAATCAGTCGCTCATGAAGTTCCGCGAGTGTGATCTTTATCAAATCTTAATATGATTTCTATCTCGTCAACCTATAGAAGAGTCACCTTACTTGGCCCCACCAAAACCAAGATCCATTCTTCCCACTTTTCAAGATTGTATTTCTCTTCACTATCTTGGAGTTTCCCTTGTGAATTTTCAATTATAGTGCAGAGTTCTTCATGAAGGACACCACCACATCGTCTAGAGTCTATGCTTCAATTTTTTTCTTTGATCCAATGGAGGCCAATAGTCCTTTGTCTGAGGAAGTGCTTCTTGAATAGTGATGGGGGGAGAGGTAATGCTTGAAATTGCCCTTCTATTGGGAGATTGTGTACATAACCTCTTGGTCTTCTGAAAGCTGAAAATTACTTCAAGTCTACCAACTCTGGTTCCACACTATAGAAATTTTTGGATATTGACTTCCAAATATCCTTCGGTGCAAAATAATCATTCTCATAATATAAAAAAGGTGCTCCTTGCATGAACACATTGATTTCCTCCAAACGTGGCCCAATAGGTTTCGCAGGAACTCCAAAACCAGTTAGTCCCTCTGGACATAAACTAGAGACG
The DNA here is from genome assembly GCF_030272615.1 of Cryptomeria japonica. Lineage (NCBI taxonomy): Eukaryota > Viridiplantae > Streptophyta > Pinopsida > Cupressales > Cupressaceae > Cryptomeria > Cryptomeria japonica. The sequence goes on along the minus strand of NC_081408.1, from coordinate 234,808,306 downwards.
TCACATTACACACTCCAGACATTGTTTGTTTGTATTGCATACTCTCTATCTCTTATTCACCCTTTAACACTTTCCTCTACTTTTCTCCAATTGCTCTCTTCTAGGCAGCTGATGAGCTTGTTTCCATGTCATCCAAGATAATACCTGCTTGCTTTCTTTTACAAAATTTGCTTGCACATGACTCTTTAGCCTTTATGTTTTGCTTCCATACAAATATAAATTTTAATTTACGCTCAGATAATAATTAAATAAAATAAGAATTTGTAAAGGAAAGATTTAGTCATTCAATGATACATATTATCTGACGGAAAGATCCTAGACAATTCTTGGAGAAAGGAAACATCATTGATAATTATTTTTTTCAAATAACACTGAATCAAATAAATAATAAATGTTTTGTGCAATTTTTAAAAGTAGAACTCATTCAATGCTTTCATTCATTGACGACAAAGCTATTTGACCCACATCATCTCTTGCCATCGGAATTCCGATGACAACTAGTGAAACATCCAACAAGGATGTTGTATATCTGACGTCACTTCCATGTTGAATAGTCGTCAAGGAGAAAACATAGCATCCATAAAAAATTCGACAGAAATCTGCCAAAATTTGTGGCCAGGGGTGCAAATATGGCTGCCATCGAAGGAGTTCATAACATAGTTGGACTACTAATGCAAATGGCATCATCGGGAAGCCCGACAATGAGTTTTCGATAGAAAAGTTGGTCAGAAGTCCAACATTGTGTCATCGCAAATCCGACAATTAGCCGTAAAAAAGTAGGCCCAAATTTACTAGTGCAACCTATTATGCCATAACCAACTCTCATCAATATGAGCAATCAAATATGTCTTATTACCAGTGTTCAAGTGAAAGATATTACCTCCAGTCTGAGTACTGGTTGCAATCTCCAAACTAATTTTGTTAATGATTTTGCATTTTCTATCTTTGAACTAAAGTTGGAATCCCTTATCCACCAACTAACCAAAACTTAAAATATTATGCTTTAAACCTTCTACATGATAGACATTATCAGTATTATGCTTGCCATCCAGAGAATTAATACCTCTATCTTTGATCATAAATGCTTTGCCATCTCCAAATCTGACTTGACCGCCATTGTATTCTTATAGGGACATAAATTTTCTTTTATCTCTAGTCATATGATGTGAGCATGCACTATCAATTACCCATTCATCCTTGTCTTCAACTTTTACTGACAGGGCCTTTTCTTCATTCTTGATAGCCGGTTCCGGTTCATCTTCCTTTAAAACATAGAACACCCATTCCTTGCCATTGTCGGATCCACTAGTAGAGTCTCCTGTCAGTTCATCCTCTTAATCATCACTTACTCCTTCGTCATCTGCTATGTAGCATAGTTTGTTTTTCTTGAATCTATATTTGTTCTGATTAGGCTTAAATGATTTCTTAACTCTTTCTTCAAATCTTGCATTCCTTTTAGGATATCAAGATGCAAAATGACCAATCTTATTACATGCAAAATAATTAAAAGGTGCTTTTTCTTCATACTTACTTCTTGTCAGTCCTTTAGGTACTCTTCTAGCAAATAAGGCTTCAAGTTGCTCAAATTATTCATCTTCTTTCCTCATATCTTCCAATTATTTTGCATATAGGGCTTTCCAATCACTTTTGTCAGTAGATGATGATACATGAAAAACAGGTTCAGACTTTGTAGCTCCAAAGGGTCCAAATTCTTCAAGCTCAAAAGAAAATAATATCCCAATCAGAATGTCTTTGTTAACTGAAGTGTTTTCCATTGTTCTCAAGTCATTAATTGCACTAGCCTTCATCTTGTAAGATGGTGGTAGGGCTCTCAAAACTTCAGAAACTATTTCATCTTCACTTAGAGATCCTCCACAATATTGAATTCCCATGAAAATCTCATTTACTCTTTCCATAAATGTAGCAATTCTTTCATTATCTTTCATCTTCAACTTCTCATATCTTACCAGGTAACCATCAAGTTTAGCAATTTTGACAATAAGGTCACCTTCATTCAGAGTTTGCAATTTATCCCACATAACCTTTGCAAATGATTTATCAGTCAATTCCATGATTTTTTGATTAGTAGTGCACACAAGAGGGCTTCTCTAGCTCTGCAATCATTATCAATATTTTTGTCTAAGTCTGTAGGAGCAGGATTGCCATATGCCGGATCATAAGGTGTATATCCTTTCTCAATGATCTCCCAAATATCCTTGCCAAGACATCAAAGATGAGTCTCCATTTGGATTTTCCATATCCCATAGTTTGTTCCATCAAGATTAGGGATTTTTCTTCTAAAAATAGTTGCCATAGGATCTACCTCAAGTGGTTAAGCTTCTGCAAAAGAGGACCAAAGCTCTAATACAAATTATTAGAATAATCGGTAGACAACTAAAAGGGGGGCGCAAGGGGTGAATTAGTTGTCAATAGATTATATTAACCAAACCACTTTATAACCTTTAACTGGAGCACATAAACATTGAATACCGAAATAGCAGAAACAGATACCGGTAAGCAATAAAACTTAAGAATAAAACTGAGAATTAACACAATGTAGCCATACCACATAACACCATGATTTGTACGTCGAAAACCCGATAAAGGAAAAAACCATAGTGGGAAGCCTACCCACAGTTAGATAATACTTCTACAGAAAGTATGTGATACAATAAGGGGCCTACACATGCAAGAAGGAACATTGCCTAGAGCGTACTGCTCATTACAAAGGAGTCTCACTGACTACAGAGGTTATAACCACCTCAATATAATTGGACAACAACCCAAAAGAATGAACTACCAGTGATAGCATCTACCATGCCTCATTATAGCCGAGTAAGCTCAATATTGGAGGCCTTTGACCTCTTACATAAACCCAATTCAATCGACTATGATCGACCAAATCTCCTTCGCATATGATGTTTAATTCCATGACCACGACTATAATCTACAATGAGATATTACATGAATTTATACAAACCCTAAGGCCTTAACCAATTAGGTCGACCACCTAAAAGATATTACAATAAGATCATTACATACATCCATATTACAATGATATGCCATGTCATCTTTAGACCAAAACAACATTAACCAATCCATAAATCATTTTGGTAATGTGTAGAGAACACGTTACATGATAGCGGTCCATAACCTAGTTAGGTACCGGACCTAATTTGGGTCCACCACACCAAAGCAATGTCTCCAATCAGTCGAGGCATGATCAAGGATCACCTTCTATATCCTGAATTCCATCTAGAAGCTGCACCAACACCACTTATGCATCCTGTGAAAGATTCTCAGTAAAAGCTCTGTCGGTAAAACCTTAAACCCTTACTGGTATAGGCTTACTAGAGTTTATGATAGCATCCGATCATCAAGTCAATACCAACTGACCAAAACATACTCTAGAAACATCAAACCAGACATATTCCATTGATCCAAACATGTTGGTAGTATCCAACTGATAGTCCCTTCTACCAGTAATACTAGTTCTTCTACTAGTAACCAAAATTTGTCTACCGATAAAAAATCATAACAGCTAGTGTTGACATCAAAGACAAAACACCAATACAACACATAATAAATTCCTTCATATTGCTAACAGAGACCTCCATTAGATTAGAAAATAGTGAATGAAGTTTCAAAAGTGATAACAATCATCACTATCATTAGATCCTGAGAGAAAAATACAGTTACTGTTTAAGCAATATAAGACATGGTTTTATCTCATATATAACAATGACAATAGGGGTGTCCTACAATCCATTAGAAGGAATTTTTTAGAGCAGCCGTATGATCATTTCATAAGAGATAAGAAACTTCTCTAGTAATAGCCACAAAGTGATCAGAGAAAAGAGCATGTATGCAACAAAAAAGAACTTACTGGTCATTTCACTGTGATATCTTCTAAAAATCTGCCAATCATTAGAGATTTCAATCTTCAAACCCTAGGGTCTCATGGCGGCTCACATATGTTAAAAATTATCAGAGATTCAATATCCTTCACAAATCCTCTATCCAAAACCATCATGGCAGCCATACGCAGAGCGACAAGTTAGGGTTTCAGAACCCTAGCCAACAAGTGCAGAGCTTCTTCGAGAAACTTCAAAAAGAAAAAAAAATGAAATTTTTCCTTCTTTTCCACTGGGTTTGGTTTTAGGGTTAGATTTTTCCCTAAAAGAAATGTTGACCAGTAGCATTTTCATGGCATTTTTACCAAAATGCAATGTGACTAGTGAATCCGTGGGCTAAGACTTTTAAGTCTCATGCCTTATGTAATTTTTTGCCTCATTTATGTCGCAAGGAAGCATTCATCATATTTTTTTTGACCCTTAGAGTAGTTAAATTATTCATAGCCATGGATTAGTTAGGGATGTAAAGTTCTTTAACAAGTGATGTTTCTATGAATCATTATATCAAAGTGACTATTTTAAAGTGCGAGAAGTAGAATGTTGTACCTTGTAAAGGCATTTAGGTTGAGTATGGATATTTTGGCAAGTATCTAGGGGGAGATAGATAGGGTTTCTAGACATTGGGAAGGCCTATAGGAGAGTTTTTTTTCTTTTGAGAGAAAAAGTGAGCTTTTTGGGGGCAACTTCATGAATCATTATGATGGACTAAGTCAATTTTTGACTTTTGACTCATTTGGAGACCTTTTGGATGGAATATAAGCCCTATATTTTTGGCTTTTGAGGATATATGAGTTGAGATAGTTGAGGCTCCTATCTTCTTGGGTTTTTGAAGGGAATCATAGAGTTCACTCATATAGTCATCTTTCTTACTTATTGTATTCAATTCTTGATTAAGTAGAGCAGAGACTTAGTAATTTTTTAGGATCCTTTGTTCATACTAGCATACTTCTTATAACTCAAGTTATATGATATATATAGACACTCCCTTGGAGGCTATTTTGACAATATCATCACCTTCTTATCACTTGCAGAGTTGTGTTAATTTGTGATTGATCAAATTGTAAGTGGAGTGCTTTATTTCCTTAAAATTGTGTCTCACTATTTTCATACCCTCTTTGTGATAATGTAATGTACAGGTTGTAGTTTGTGTCAAAGTGAATGTTATAAGCTATTCACTATGAATTTTCTTTTTCCTTTATAGAGCGAGTATACATTTAGACCTTTTTGTGAAATATCAATGCAAGTGTATAATAAGGATAAGTTGTGTGAATTTATCACTGTCATTTCACTGCTAAAGTGTCATAGTTTTCCTAAAAGTCATAAGTTATCATTTGGTGTATCACTTAGTTAGTTTCAATTTTTCAATATAGTTGTTAATTTTACTGATTTTAGTTTCATCTCTTCACTTTTCCTCATAATTCAATAGTTTTAGGGTGACAACCATCTATGAGTCAGCCTCATCTAGAGATTCATTCCAATTTTTAGGTGAGCTACAACCTAGGAGTGTTTCCATGTTTCTCTGATGTACCAAGTTCTGTAACTTGGTGAGGGTGCAATTTTAGGAGATAACAGTTTTTGTCACATCTAATGGGACCATTGGACTATTTATAGTCCATATAAGGTCACTTTGGCTTCTATTTTGGTATGTACAGTAGTCAGTATTAGTCTTTTAGAGATTTTCCTTAGCATACCTGGCAACTCTGAGTTTTTGTGAAGAGATTTAGTGCATCCATAGCTTACGAGAAGAGTGCAGACAAGAAGCATCTCTTCATCTTTTGATTATTTATAGTTTTCACCTCCTAGGAGAAGAGAAAGGACTGCTACAAGGACACATGTTCAGTCCAAAAGGTTTCAATCAACACCACCGAGTTTTAAGCCAACAAGTCATGTTGTGTTGTCAATTGTTTTACCTATTTACTCAACTCAAGTTAATCCACCTCAGGTTGTTCCCATGGCTAGACATCAGCCTTTTGTGTCATTTAATGGGGGAATCCAATTAAATTTGGTCCAGCATGATGATATTCCTGTAGCTTCTTTGAAGAGTTTGCCCATTTTCATAGGAGAGGGTCAAACTACTCCCGTAGAACATATCAGAGATGTATCTTCCTCGTGTGGGGTGCACCACATCACACAAGAAAATGTTGCCTTGAGGTTACTTGTTGCCTCTTTTAAGGGAAAATATCTTCAATAGTTTAGAGGCCTATCGGTTGATTCAGTTGCAACCTTGGATGATTTGGGGGAAAATATGCATAATTTTTTTAAGGATAAATATGATCATCAATTCCTTGTTGAGCCGCTTACCACTGTCAAAAGAGCCCCCTGAGAGCAAATGTCAAATTTCAATTTTTATTTTCAAAAGACTTGGGATAGAATTCTTTCTACTATTAAGTCTTCTCCTAAATATTTTTTTCTATACTATTAAGGGCTCTTAATATTGGCATCACGATGATGATTGAGTCAATGGCAGGAGTTTCACTTCCTGATGCATATAAAATAATGATCAAGACAAATAATACCTTGATACAAGCTAGAAAGATTGTACATAGACCTCTAATGCCAATTTTTCTGAAGATCCACCCCAACATGCCTCAGCAAATCCCAACATTAGCACCATTGCCAGTTGTTCGAGCATCACCAACTGCTAATCAGGACATTACCAGTCAATCAACCACTTCTCAAGGCCTATCTCAAGAGCTTCAGGAGATTAAAAGTTTGCTTCAGACTTTTGGCAACAATTTGGTGAGTTTGGAGATGCAACAAACTCATTTCAGACCATACCAACAGCAAAACTAGCCTTTTAATCAGCAGTATCAAGGGAAATAGCAGCAATATCAAGGAAATAAGCATCCATATCAGCAGCGGTATCAAGGTAATTATCAAGGTCCTAGAAATAATATAAATGCAAGGCCTTTTCATGCATATAATCCTGCCCCAATTAGCACAACAAAAGATATAGTGCCTATACAGAATAACCTTGTTGTTGATTATGAATGGTGTTTCCCTTGCAACCACCCACACAATCAAGCTACTTGTTCAAATGGCGTAATTAATCAGAGGCTTTAATGATTCAGAATATATCAAGTGCACAAATATTGCCTAATGATGTACCCTCACAACAACAAGATCAACCTACAAGTGAGACTACCTTCCTTAATTGGCAAGGAGAGGAGTTTTGTGGCTTGAATAGTAGTGATAACCCAATGGTAGCTAATACTAGGGCCAAGAAGAGGGCCCTTGAGCTTGAGAAGATAGAAAAAAAAGGTAGAGATGTTGTTGGTTCATCAAGACCTCAAGTACCATTAATTTTACAGCTCAACAAAGGTCATAGTAAAGAACAACCAGTGAATATCAATGTTGCAAGTCAACTGCAGGTTGACAATGCTACTGTAAAGATACCACAAAAGGTGAATATTCCTACACCTTTCAACATTATTGATAGTATGAATAAAATGAATGTTTCAATATCTATGTGGGATTCTTTAGATATCTCGGGCTAAAGAGACTTATTGTAGTCTATCTTATCCAAACATGTTGAATTGGGTACCCAAAATGAAATTCCTGTTAGTCAAATGAAATCATTTTTTACCAATACCACTTAGATAGTTCCAAACAGCAAGGTAAGGATGTTAAACCCCCTCCATTATATTTTTCTTTTATAGTTGGAGATAAGTTGGTGTATAACGACATGGTAGATAGTGGTGGTAGTAGTTCAGTTATGCCAAAGAAAATTGTAGACCTTGTATGTCTAGAATACCAGCCATTAGAAAAAGGACTGCTTCAGTTAGATGGGACTGCAGTTAATACTTTAGAGGTGATTAAGGATTTGAGATTAACCTTGCATGCCTGTCCAAATTTATCAATCCCTCAAGATGTGTTTGTGATAGATTTTCCCCCTCACTTTTCCTTGTGCTTATCTAGAGACTTTACTGCCAAGATAGGGCGATGTTTATCATCTGATTGGTCCCATATATTATTCAAGACTACATATGGTACCAAAGTGACCATAAAATATGAATCCCTTACTAAAGATCAGATTGAGCCATATGTGCCAAGTGCTATTAATGCAAACTATGTTGTTTTTTAGGATAGTGAGCATGTTGTAGCTCAAGAGCTTCAAGCTGAGATCATATCAGAGGTTCTTTTAAATGCTTGGGCAGCAAAAAAATTAGTTGATAATCCCAATGAGTACATTCAGGATGTTTGTTTGGGCAATTATGTGCTACATGAGCCTGAAGGAGAGATGCCTAACCTTGAGAAACAGATAGAGAACCTAGTTGAACAACAAGATGGATTGTGGAAGATGTTTTTTTACGGTTCCCGTAGCAAGAATTGAGATGATGGGGGTGCAATGTTGATATCCCCACAAGGTGAGTATTACTTTTTAGCTTACAATTTTTCTTTCTCCTGCACTAACAATACTGTTGAATACAAAGGTTTGATTCAAGGCCTAGAATGGGCTAGGAAAAGAAAGATTAGTTGCCTACCAGTGGTCGGAGACATCGAGCTAGTTGTAAATCAGGTGAGAGGGTTGAGTGTCACTAAAAATGATAATAAGTTGAAATCCTACAAACATAGAGTTTGGGAACTAGGTTAAGATTTTAGTGCTTTTAACATTATTTTTGTTCCTAGAAAGGAAAATCAGCATGCAGATAGATTGGCTGCAATTGGTGCACAGTTCGAAATACCTGATTTAGTTACAAATGATAATGTTTCCAAGTATATTAAGGTTTTGGGTAGACCTTCAGTACCTAATAATGACACTAACTTGCAAGTGTTTGAGAATGATGAGCAGATTCTGAGTTTTTTGCTACAGGAGGATCTATTTTCTATAACTAATCAGAATAAATTAAAACAACTTTTTGATGATCAAGTCATTCAGCCAAGAACTAACAAAATTCCCAAGGGTCTTGTGACCTTGGAATCTATATTTAGCATAGATGATCAACTAAAGAAGAACAAGACCAACATGTAGATCAAGGAGGATCACTATGAACAACTTGAAATCTTCAAAGGTAAAGTGTTGAAACTTGGTAAGATTTGCTCCCCTAAAGACAAACAAGCTTTTATTTCTTTATGTCAAGAGTTTCAAGATGTTTTTGCTTGGGAATACTCATATTTAAAGGGTTTTGATCCTCAAATATCCCAATGCACTATAGAGTTGGAGCCAAATGCTCAGCCTATCTGGTAGAAACAAAGGCCTTTAAATCCAAAGTTAGAACCCCTAATGGTTAAAGAATTGACCAAGCTAATAGAAGGTAATATAATTTACCCAATTAAGCACACCTCCTGGGTCTCCAATCTAGTTCCCGTGAGGAAGAAGAATGGAGAGATCAAGTTGTGTGTTGATTTCAAAGATTTAAATAGGACCTCTTTGAAGGAACATTACCCTCTACCATCAATGGAACATATCTTACAAGTAGTGACAGGTTCTGAGAGGTTTTCACTCCTTGATAATTAGGTGTAGGTAGAAGAAGATGATCAACATAAGACAACATTCACCACAAAGTGGGGCACAATGTTCTATAAAAGAATTATTTTGGATCATCAAATGTTGGCTCAACCTTTCAGAGAGCCATGGATATGGCCTTTAAGGGCCTAATGTATAAACTTGTGGGTGTCTATCTTGATGATATCACTATTTTCTAAAAGGATTATAATACACATTTGTTACATTTCAAGCAAGTCTTTGAAAGATGCAGGGATTATGGTATATCCCTTAACCTGAACAAGGGCATCTTCATTGTTCATGAAGGTAAGTTGTTGGGACATATTGTCTCAAAACAAGGTATAACCATTTACCATGAAAGAGTTAAGGCAATTCTGGAACTACCTTTACCTAATCATAAAAAGGGGTTGCAAAGCTTTATTGGCAGAATTAATTTTGTTAGGAGGCTTATCCCAAATATTGCTAACCTTTTGAAACCTCTTACTGCCATGTTGAAGAAAAATGTTGTTTACAGCTAGACAAAGAAGGCAAAAAAACAACTTTTAGGCTATTAAGAAGCCTTAGCAAAATCCCTAACCTTGGTGAACCCAAATTTCTCAAAGTATTTTATCCTTTATGCATATGGAGGTATGGATACCATTTCTACAATTATTTTTCAACATAATAATGAAGCTTTTGAGCAGCCTATTATGTAGAATATGAAGAGAGATATAGTTTCATTGAGAGACATGTACTTAGTATAATTAGAAGTTTGAAGAAATTAAAATATTTAGTCTCTAATAACAAGATCCACTTAATGGTTGCTCACCTTGGTGTGAAAGAGTTCCTTTTAAGCAAGGACTTGAATGATAGGAGGGCTGGATGGACCACAAAGGTTATCGAGTATGACATAGATATCGAGGTAACTAAACTTGTCAAAGGAAAGGGCCTTTGTGAACAAATGGAAAATGAGCCAAAAAAATCAGGATGAGAAAGGGCTTATTATTAATGATGAACCTGTAGATGATGCCCATGTTTCAGGTGCAGGTTGGGTTCAAGATATGACCCATTTTCTATAGATTGGTGAATGTCCACCAGGTTTAAATAGAGCCAAGAGAAGATATTTTATGTTACGGTCTATTCCATTTGTTTTGGTTGATAATTTCCTTTTTAGAAATAATTATAATGGCATGCTTTTGAGATGTATCAATAATGATCAAAATGAAAAGGTACTTTATGAGTTCCTTGATGGAACTGTAGGCGGTCATTTTGCCCCAAGGACAACTCCTTGGAAGATCATGAGAGATGGATATTACTGGCATAACTTATTTAAAGATGCACATTCTTTGGCAAGAAAGTGTGTAAAATGTGTCATGTTTGTAGGTATGGAACAACCTTTTATTAGATGGGGTATTGATTTCATAGGGCCTATCAACCCACCATCAAGTGCGGGGCATAAGTGGTTACTAAATGCAATGGATTATTTCATAAGATGGACTAAGGCAGTCACTCTAAGAGATTCCAATGGGCATGCTATGCTAAATTTCTATGATGACTTGATTACGAGGTTTGGTGTGCCTGAGTCAATCATATCATATAATTCTTTAGCATTTGTGGGCATTAGAATAACTGACTAGGCTTTAAAGAATGGCATTCATCTAAACACCTCCTCAAACACTTAACCTTAGGGTAATGGTCTGACAAAGAGACCAAACAAAAACCTGATAAGAATTATCAAGAGAGCCATGGAGGAGAATCAGACAGTTTGGCATGCAAGTTTGAAGTATGCACTTTAAGTAGACATGATAACACCCAAATGGTCTATTGAAAATTCTTCATATGTGTTAGTTTATGGCAAAGAGGCAAGATTGCCTATTTCTATTGAGCTTCCAACTTTTGATATCATGCACCAACTGTAAATGTTTGAGGAGGAAGATCCAATGGCAGACCGATATACTCAACTCATGGAGTCGGAGGAGAAGAGGGATAAAGCAATGAGATCCATGGAGTATCATATCATTACATCTTCTATCATGGCTACTTCCACACAACATGGTAATCCTACACATGTTAGTCATGAGGGAAATCTCATTAGCCATTATTCTTACTTACCTCCTTCCATGAGTCTTTCATTTGTATCCCAATCATCTCACATACCAACATACCATAGTGTTCCACCTCATTAAATTCTTAACCTCTACCTACATATAACAATGGTACTCCTCCATATTGAAGTCCCTTAATTAGAAGCTTTAGAATTGAAAAGTTGACCCCTTGAGTCATGTGAAGACATTTCAAACTTTTTGTAGTGATTTTTCTCATGCCCAAAGAGTTATGGCTAAATTGTTTACTAGAACTTTTAGGGATAAATCTTTGAAATGGTATTGTTATTTGTCTCCTTATTCTATTAATTTATTTCAAGAATTAGCTAATTCATTCATTCAACAATTTCACAATAATATTGGTCCTAAAATTACTTTGACTGATTTGATTCATTATAAGCAAGGAGTTAAATAAAAAGTGACTAATTTTATTGGTACATATAAATATATGCATTCTCAAATTTCTTATACAGTGCTTCAATAATATGATATTCAAATAATTTTCATTGCTAATTTACAAAAGACATTAGAGATAAACTTCTATTTTTTAATTTTACTTCCTTTATGCAATTGTGTGCAGTGCTTCATAATTATCAACTTCTAGTGAGTCAATTTGAATCATCTCCTTCAATGGATCTAGTTGATAGGAATGAGGGTGCTTGACAATCATTTGCAAAATTTAAGCCAAATAGAGATTACATAAGATAAATGACAATATCAACACTCACGTGGCAACCACAACATCGGGTATGAATCCTTTATCCAAATAATTTAGAAAATAGTACACCCCCCTTTTTGAGTGTTTGCATAATATAATGTTGAGGTTGATAAATGCTAATGTGTTGAAACTTCCTCCCATCAAGAGAATTGACACTTCTAGAAAACATTTCCATCCTATCATGATACTGAAGCCTTTTGTCAATATCACCATCAACTTGCTCATGATACTAAAAAATATCACCTTGACATTTGCACTCTCAACTATCTTCCTCAATCTCTTGTTATAACATTGGTATGCCTTTCTTTTGGTAGAATAACTAATAAATATTCCTTCATCACATCTAGCATCAAACTTTCCTAGATATTCATCCTTCTTGATACAAAATTTACATCCAAATTTTTTGAAATATTTAACAGTAAGGGCATGACCAAACCGTAATTCAAATGGATTCTTACCACCGTCAGCTCTGATATGCACCTGTTTAAGAGTGTAAACAATAGTACTCATAGCTTCTCTCCAATAGGCATGCAAAACATTTCCTTCTGACAGTTTCTTGAATGTTTATGTTCTTCCTTTCCACAACTCCATTTTTCTATGGGGTTCTTGGAGCAGACAACTATCTTCTTATCCCATGTTCTTCACAAAATGCATTGAACTCATAGGAAGTGAATTCACCACCTTTGTCAAATCTCAAACACTTTACCTTCAAACCTATCCCTATCTCAACCATAGCCTTGAAAATCTTGAACTTGTCTAGAGCTTCAGAATTCTCTCTTAAGAAAGTAACCCACATCATCCTAGAATAATCATCAACCAGCAACATGAAATATATATCTCCTTGCAAACTTATAACTCTAGAAGGACCACACAAATCAGTATGCACAGGATCCAATAATCCACTTGAACAATGCTTCTTACTCTTGAAAGTAACTCTGGTTTCATTCCCTAACCGACATTCCCTATATATAGTGTTAGCAGGTTTCATCAACCTAGGAATATCTCTCACAACCTAAGTAGAACTTATCTTAACAATGTTATCAAAATTCAGATGATACATTCTTCTAAGCAATCAAACATCTTTAACCAACACTATTTAAATGAAAGATATTACGTTTAGTCTTTATACTTGACACAATCACAATTTTGGAGCTACCCAAGATTCTACACTTTCCATTCTTGAATTAAAGATCATATCCCTTGTCAACCATATGTCCACCACTCAAGAGATTAATCTTTAGACCTTCTACATACAATACATCATCAGTATTGTTCTTACCATCAAGAGAAATGGATCCTCTACCATGAATTATACGAAATTTATCATCACCAAACTTCACAATGCAACCTTCATACTTTTCCAAACTCACAAACTTACTCTTATTGCTTGTCATATGGTGACACCATCTGCTATCAATCACCCATTCATCTTTCTCTTCAACTTGTGCAGCCAAAGCTCTATCCACATTCATGAAGCTAGTAGAGTTAGAAGGCATTGGATAATCTTCCTTGACATAAATAAGCACCCATTCATTATCACTTGAACCTCCTTTATCATATTTGTCATCTGTCACACTTTCATCGACAACATAATAGAATCTCTTCTAAAATCTAGGTTTGTAAGGTTTTGACTTAGGAACTCTTTCTAGACACCTTGAGGCAAAATGACCTATCATATTGCAGGAAAAACATTTAAGAGGCAATTTTCCTTCATACTTACTGACACATTTGGGTAATCTTTTGGAAATAAGGGCTTCAAGCTCCTCAAGCTCTCACTCTATGTCTTCAATTTCCTTCCTCTCCTTCTCATATCTGGACATCCACCTTCAAGAAATTTTTCCTAGATCATATCTCTACTTATCCTTTCTAGAAACATTAGCCTTGAATGTAGATTCTACCTTAGGAAGTGAATCACCAAACTCACTCAACTCAAAATTTGAAAGCTTACCAATCAACATGCCCCTGGTTACATTTGTCATGGTTCTAACCTCCTCAGTAGAAGCAACTTTATGCTTATAGGATGCAAGTAAAGATCTAAGCACATTAGCAAGAATCTTTGATTCTTCCAACTTCCCACTGACACATCTGATATTGCACACAAGTTGATTCACCTTCTACATGAAATAAGTGATGTTATCATCTTTTCTCATCCTCAACATCCCATATCTTCCCTTTAGGCTCTACAACTTGACAATTTTCACATAACTATCACCTTCATACAAAGTTTCCAACTTCTTTCAGATCTCATGACCAGTCTACAATTCCATAGCATTTGTCATCACAGAGTCAGTCAAAGAACTCAACAATGCATCCTTAGCCCTAATATTGTATTCAAGACTTTTGATCTCATATAGAGTTGAAGGACCTTTTGCATAGATAGTATACTTGCCTTTAGTAATATCCTAGTAAGGTTGACCAATGCATCTCAAGTGACACTCCATGGGACTCTTCCAAAGAGAGTAGTTGCTACCATCAAATCTCAAACTGTCCTTATAATTTTTCATCTTGTATTAGAATCTACTCTGATACCAATTAATGGATATAGGGCAGACATATGAGAGGAGGGGGAAAAATTAGTTGTCTCAAAACTCAAGCAACTTAAACTTATTTTCAGATCCAATAATTAAACATGAAAGCATAAATCAACAACACATCAACAACACACATAACACCAAGGTTTTTGACGTAGAAACCCGGTTAAGGGAAAAACAATGGTGGGGATGAACCCACAAACCAGGTATACTTTGTTAGAAGTATTACAATGGGGAATGCACATGCATTCAGACTCACTGCCTAGACCTCACTGCTCAAAATAAAAGGGCTCACTACACATGGAAGGCTCACTACCTGTACAATCAATTTTGGATCATAATCCAAAATTATGAACCATGCTTCTCAATGCCTAGTTCAGTTCCATTGAAGCACAAAACAACTGTATTCTTCATACTCCTTCTTTGTCTTAAAATATATATACATGCAATGCACATACATACTCATACTCATCCACATCTATACATCCACACTCAAATACAAGATTATTACATTTACTTATACATGACATCAACCTTGGAGAAATCATCAAGCTCAGCTCAATACTCACCACCTAATTACAAAAATACAACCTTACTCAATACAATATTACATGTGGACCAAGCAATGTTAGTCAAGACATAGCACAGACCTAAATATTTCACCTCGAACATGTTACACCTCCAAATATTATGCCTCAAATATTTGCAACATGCTACAAGCATTCACTCGGCCAAGAACATGAAAAACACCAACATACTAAAGAAAACATCAATTACGAGTTCAAGGATCAATGCGCACCACCAACACAAAAGGCACATGATCCAGAAACATCCACAAGGATAATGAATTATCATAGTAACATTTGCACAAACACAAATTACTATAATCACCAACATCTCCATACTGGACCTCAAGAACACTAATTGCAATGACTCTCAACCTTGAAAAATCACTTGCAGACCTTCAAAGCACAAACCACTTGAGTTGAGGATACACACCAACGTCCCAAGCATACCTCCAAATCTGCAAAACAAGATATTACAATGTGGAAAAATAGAGATCAAAATATTGTCACTCTATTACCACTGGACAAATTAAAAACTAGCCAAAACACAGATACCCATAACTCAATCAAATCTCCATTCGGACCTCTAAAGATTGAATTGAATCAACTATAGACAACCCTCTAAAAACCCTTTAATTTGGAAACTTTGATCTCCATTACGTTGAACAAACTAGTTCACTATCTCACACAGAGGAATATGTTGACAACAATGATAAAACATCTCACAAATATCTCTCAAGCATATATTTACAACATTCTTCCAACGGATAGAGTGTTGATATATTAAAGGTGTTTATACACACAATGTCTAGAGTCCACTTATAATATGCACCTTAAGAAATGTCCAACATGTGTGTTAAGACTATGCTTGCTGAGACTCTAGAGGGTGGATCTTGTCAGATCTATTAAGTTTGTTGGAACAAGTGTATAGTGTACCTTGTCCTTTCTTATGTAATATTTTGTGAGTGAGGCTAATCCTATTGGGGAGTATGTATTTTTAAATTCTCCTTAAGTTTCACATAAGAGGAGGCATTTGTTTAGATGAAGTAAGCTTAGGTGAAACTTAGGGAGAATTTACACATGTAAAAAGATGATGATGGTTCCTAGATACTAGGTGATGTTAGATAACCAAGTACAAATGAAATGCAATTTTGTAAAAATTAAGAAAAGTAGAAAAACCAATGGGACAAGACTCCTCTACAGAAGAGAGATGAAAAAGGATGATATGAAAGGGTGGCTGCAAGAAGTTGAGTCCCACTTTTGGGCAAAAAGTGGAAGTGTTTTCTCTGTTTTTCAAATTTTCTGTCGATTGATGTCAAAATTTGATGCACTTAGAGATTTAATCTCAGAAAACTTCATTATTAGAAAATGTAGTGCTCGGAGTCTACTTTTCTAATATGTAATTTATTTTACTACCCACATGCTAGAAATCCCTTTCTAGTAGGCATGTTTAAAAACCAGTTTTTCAAAATGCTTGTTTCAGGACCATACCACACATGTGTACGACCACCCTTTTTTGATGCAAATAAATGATTTTTTGCAAATCCTTCTGCGAAATGATACCTAAGACACCAAATATTGATGAGAATATTTTTTCTTATTTTTTTATTGAATATATTTTTTTATTAATTTTTAACTGACAATAAAGTATATTTTCAAAACATCGGGTGTACGACCACCATAATTTGATGAAAATTTCATATTTTTCAATTTTTTTTAGTATTCAAAAGAATTGTATTTAGATTGATGTCATATAATTTATTTTTCTAAAATCCTAAAAATAAAAAAGTTATTAAATTTTTAGTGAACCTTGGTATTTTAGGTTTAGATTCCACTTTTGATTAATAAATAATACAAAAATAGTAAAAATAATCTTATCACTATGAAATTTACATTTCTGAAATCAGGACGCTGAAAAATCTAATGGGTTTTTGTTTCGTCAAAAAATTCAATTAGAAAGGCGCTCAAAAAATTAGGCCAAGGTAGAAATCTAATGTTGTTTTACCTTAGTCATTTTTTTGGAGGTCCAAGCATAGGCTTGGTGGGACCAAGCCTATCTCAAAGCAAAAAATAATACTAAGGGTTGTTTCCCACCCCTAATTCTAACAAACGGGCACCTATTTTTTAAATTCAAAAAATGAGCGCCTGTTTTGCTTTGTACCGTTGAAAATGAAATGGGTGCTCGATTATAAAATGGGCACCCATTTTATTAAATAATGGATGCCTATTTCTGAAAAGATCCATTGGGCCAGAATCTAGCTCACAAGCACAAATCCCAATGATTGAATGATTTTTCAAATCATTTCCTGACAAGTACGATCTACAGAGAGAATGTTTTGATTAATCATTCTCTTTGTTTGTCTTATTGTCAATTTGGTAAGGATATTGATTCGAATTAAAAATTTGGTGTAGCCATGGGATCAAATCAACATAGGAAGAGGCAAAGGAAGGTTCTGACAACTGAGCACATTGCAGCAAATAGGGAGAAGGAGGCAATGCGTAAATGAGAGAGAAGATCAAGAATGAGACAAGGAGCTTCAAGTTCCACAATCGTTTCAGAAGAGGAGAACATCAATGAGACCATAAATGTTGATGAAGAAAACACAATAGAACCATTTAATTCAGGTGCATCTTCTAATCCATTATTGGATACATGTATGTCTTCACAGCCCTATGTTTTTTCTCATGAAGAAATTGGTGATTTAGTAGAAGCAGGTTACTTATTAAATGAAATTCCAATTGAAAATCAAACCCCAAATGAAATTAGAACTTAAGTTGAAACTAAAATTGAAATCCAAATTGAAATGCCAAATGAAACTAGATCTCAACTTGAAACTGAAATTGAAACCGAATTTGAAACTCCAAATGAAATTGAAAATCCACTTGCAACTAAAACCAATAATGTGTATGTAGACATGGAAACACCAATTGAAAATGAAACATGTTTGAATGATAATCAAACGAATGGAAATTTTGAAATTAAAAGTGATGTACTAGACAACCTTCCTGGCTTGGTGTCATGGAGACATATTAGGACACATGCAAATAGATTGTTTAGACATTTTTTTTATAATAAGAAATTTGGGTTTCAATGTCAATTAATGGTACAACTAATTAAATGATTAAAATACGAAAAGTGATGAGGAAGTTAGGCTTTTATGTCAAACCCAAGAAGAAGGATGATTCTTTAAAACAAGTTGTATCGACTATTCCTAGCGCCTTTGATACAATTGGAAAGAAAAGTTGTTCTAAAGATTAAAATACGGCACGACGGGAAATAACAAAAGATTTAGTAAGCCAAACAACTTCTAATAAAATAATGATGAGTAACATAAGTGGATATCTTAATATTCATCGCAAAACTTTGTCAAGAGATGTAAAAAGAAGAGTTAATT
Source organism: Cryptomeria japonica (assembly GCF_030272615.1). Lineage (NCBI taxonomy): Eukaryota > Viridiplantae > Streptophyta > Pinopsida > Cupressales > Cupressaceae > Cryptomeria > Cryptomeria japonica. The sequence goes on along the minus strand of NC_081408.1, from coordinate 234,789,655 downwards.
TTGAAAGTGATCCGGCAAACAACTTGTGGACTTTTAGTGGTAGACTACCAAGGTCTGATATGAAACTTACTGGTGAAGTCAAAAATGTGATCAAAAAATTCTGGCACGATAATACGAGAGTATCACCTAATGTTAGAAATGTTCTTAAATTAAGAGTTGGGTCAAAATTCATGATCCACATCCAAAACACCTATTGGACATGACTCAAATTGAATTGTACAAAACATTTTTGGATGATAAGGTGTTGACTATTAACATTTGTCAAAGGTCTTTTGAAAAGTGTAAATCTTGGTATGTTCAAATTAACAAGGAAAGAGTCACATGTTGCAAAGCTCATGTTCAATATCGCTACCATTATGATGTATTTCGATATATACGTGTCACCATGCATAGTAATGGAATGTTCCAAGAATGTGGTATAAATATACCACCTAAAACTATAAAGGAGTTTATATCAAGTTTTTTTTACAACCCACTAAATGAGCAAAATTTTATTTTCAATGTGCATGTGTTTCCGGTGTATGTGATATATGTGGCAATCTTGCATTGTTGGATGAATGTTTGCATGAAAATCTTTCAAATGATTTTGGACAACAATTAGTTGTTGTTAAAAGATTTAAAACTATTGAGTATCCACTAAAGGATGGAAAGGTTGGAAAACAATATGATCTAACCACTGAAAAAGTTAGTGTTCATGCATTTATGAATGAATTTAAGAGTAACATTGTACCTAAATATGTTAAACACACTCAAAATGCTAGATGGCTCGATGGTCAGTTTCGAATATGTAAGGATACATTTCTTGTTGGTAGTATACTTTTGGTTGTTGACTTTGCAGAGAACTACACGCTTGCACCAAAAGATGAGGTCCAATCACAATACTAAAATTCATTGCAAGTATCATTTTTTGTCCATATTGTCTATAGGCATGCACTAGATAGTATAGAAGAGGATCGCAAAATTTTGAGAGAGTACCATTTCTATATGAGTGATAATAAATTACACTCATCTAAGTTTGTCTAGTATTGCTTCAAGACCTTTTTTCAAAATTTGAGGAAGAGAGAAATTCAAATGACACAACATCTAATATGGTCTGATAATTGCACAAGGCAATTCAAGAATGCTAGAATGTTTTATTGGTTGAGTAGGATTCATAAGAAAACTAATATCGAACACATGTGGAGTTTTTTGAGGCTGGATACAGGAAAGGAGAACATGACGGTGTCGGTGCATGTGTTAAGAGAGCCCTTTGCAGAGAGCAACTCAAATTCGAGGAAAAGGCTAAATTTAAAAATGCAAGTGCAATTGTGGATTGGTGAAGTGCAAATTTATCCACAGGATCAAGTCAGAACTCTACAATTAGACATTTCTTCTGGCTAGTTAAAGAGGAGAATATCCTTCCAAGATATGATTGTGATACAATCAATGGGTCAGCTAGATGGCATTCATTTAAGAGTTCTAATTCTAACACTTGGACTATATGGACTAGAGAGCTTGCATGTTTTTGTCAATTTTGTGTTGCGGGTGAATGGGAAGAATGCGAGAATACGAAATGGGTTGAAGAATGGCAACACAAATCCTTAACACCTAGTGAGACACAATATGAAGATGTTAGAAGAAACAAAGACCCAGATCATGCATTTGCATCAGAAGATTATGATCGTGTTTCAAGCCTCATACAACCTGGTAATTTAATTCAATTTCTTGTTTATAACTTTAAATTATATATTTTTATGTATTGTCATATAATTTATGATTACATATTTGAATTATAAATTCTAACAAGTTTTATTTCTACATGTACTTAAATTTGTTTTCTAGGACATGTGTATGTTGTTGTTGCACCTGAGGATAAGGATGAACAGGTTGATTATTGGCTAGCTAGATGTGTAGAACCTGAGAAAAAGTTGATATGTGATCAAGTAGATGATGATGGTTTTCAGTATCCAGTTGGGTCTATTGTGGTAGTTGGCACATGGCTACACAAATACTTAACAAGAAGGAATGGCTTACCAGCTTATGAAGACCACCAATCAGAAAAGAAGATTATACACTATTCTCATTTGGTGGTGGCAAAAAACATCAAATTAGAAAGATACAAAGGTAGACCTGCTAATAAGGTTTTATGGACACTTTCAGCAGAAGAGCATGAGGCAATCATAGATGCATTGCAGAAGAGAGAGGATGCAGATGGTACATTAGGTTGAATCAAATTTATATGCATGTAAGTTTGTGTTACTTGTGTGAACTCTTTTATATTTAATCATGATAATTGTTTTTCTTCGTCCCTTTAACATTGTATTTGTCTACATTTGATATAATTTTGGTTTCATAAACAAAATTGTATTAGTTATCTTCTTCTTAATGTTATTTTGTGCACATTGTAATTTTGTTACAATTGAATTCTAATTTTTTATGATATATTTATTTTATCGTAATCTCTTTATAGATTAATTGTAAGTTCAAAGATAGAATTGTGTCTAAAATATGACAACTCTATATTTATCATTGTATGACAAATCTATATTTATAGTGTGATTTTATATTTTACTACCATTCTATTGCCTCCTATCTCTCACACTCTTTAGCCATCCTTCATTCTATCCATGGTTTTCATACCACTACTATCCACACTTATAAACCTTCAATACACTAGTAAAGTAGTGTGGTCAACTTAAGATGAAAGTGGATACTATGTTTGTAGCTCTTACTCTATTACACATTTTGCATTCGAGGTTCTTACACACTCATTTCCCAATGGCTTTGTTCTAGCTATATAAATGAATTATATTAAGGAAAAGGAGGTCACAATATTCACCTACCATCTTTCAATGTAATTATTCCATATAGCAGTGCTTCCTTTACTTATTCCAACCCTTCAAAATGTCAAAAGAATTATGCGTATCAAAAAGAAATTGACAAGAAATAATCTATGTCTACTTCTAATCAAATGTCTATGACATATAATTTTGTATCACTCAAACATCAAGGGCTAGGAAATTTACAAAGCTTAGCAAACCATTGAATAATGTTCTTCAAACCTTCCTAATAATTTGGTTAGCTTTAGTTTCATCAATCTGTTGGATTCCTCTATGAGATTAATTTATAATTAATAATCCTTTAATAATTTTCATATCAAATTTATATGCATGTAAGTTTGTGTTACTTGTGTGAACTCTTTTATATTTAATCATGATAATTGTATTTCTTTGTCCCTTTAACATTGTATTTGTCTACATTTGATACAATTTTGGTTTCATAAACAACATTGTATTAGTTATCTTCTTAATGTTATTTTGTGTACATTGTAATTGTGTTACAATTGAATTCTATTTTTTTATGATATATTTATTTTATCATAATCTCTTCATAGATTAAGTGTAAGTTCTTGATTTTATTATTATTTTAAGAATATGATGTTATTGTAAATTGGGATAATTATTTTATTGAATTGTAAACTATTGCACTATAAGATGATCAATCACAATGTTAAAATATAAAGTTATAAATAGATCACATAACAAGTCATAAATAAAAAGTCATATATACAATCACATAACAATTCCTAATGACATAATAACAATTCTTGAAAAAATAATAATAAGGAAATGACATTAAAACAAGTCCAAATAATATAATAACAAAACAAAATCACATATATAATCACCAGAGTGCGCCAAATCACATAACATGACCTAGTATCATAATAGCAATGAAATGACATAATAAAAAGTCCTATATATAATCACATAACAACAAGTCATGTATATAATCACATAATAACAGGTCCCAAGATAACATAACAAGTGTCATCATAAAAATTCCATAATACAATAACATGACATGATCTAAAATATATAATCTAAGAACTTGCATGCATCTCATCTGCAGTCCTCTTCACTCCACGTGAAGGTGGCTGAGATGAATCATCCTATTGCACGTGGTCCTAAGATGCACCATCCTGTGTGTGTGCAATATCAGTGTCTCCACCCTCCTGTGCAGTATCAGTTATTCCACCCTCTTATGCAGTATTAGTGTCTCCACCCTCCTGTATAAGAAAAGTGGTTGCAGTCAAGTCCTGCAAAAAAAAACATTGTACATCAATTTTGATAATCCCTATAAAAGCCAGGTACACAGTATAAACAAATTAGAAATTATTTTTCTAATCATCACCGCAAATGACAATATTGAAGGTTGCATCTAGCTCAATCCCATAGCCATACCAATGTTGGTAGTGGTATCGACCTGAACAACATATATAAAGCATGAATCAAACTTAACTGTTTATATAGACTACAAGATTATCACAGAAAAGCATACATGTGATGCAAGCAAAGTAACTGATGGGTGAAGGCGTACATGTGATGCACCATCAAACAATCTAGAAGCCTACAATTGCAAAAAATTATGAACATGAATCAAAGTTGTACATAAATTAGTAAGCATATAAACACTTCAAATTAATGGATGAAAAACATACTAGTGGTATATGAGGTTGAGCCTAGCGGTCCACGAGTCATGAGAAGAACTACCCACCTCGGTGCTACACGAAGCACCCTATAAAATTGAAAAAACATATCATACACATCATTACATTAAAATTTTTATTTTTTATTTTAAATGTACATATCAATACAATGTATCTAGATGAAAGTGCATACGGTAAATGGGGCACCAACATCTCTAGGCATTGAGGTAACATGATGTCGGTTCCTCAATGACGTGGTATTATCCATCCTCTGTTCATAAATAAAAAGTCATAAATAGATCACATAACAAGTCATAAATAAAAAGTCATATATACAATCACATAACAATTCCTAATGACATAATAACAATTCTTGAAAAAATAATAATAAGGAAATGACATTAAAACAAGTCCAAATAATATAATAACAAAACAACATCACATATATAATCACCAGAGTGCGCCAAATCACATAACATGACCTAGTATCATAATAGCAATGAAATGACATAATAAAAAGTCCTATATATAATCACATAACAACAAGTCATGTATATAATCACATAATAACAGGTCCCAAGATAACATAACAAGTGTCATCATAAAAATTCCATAATACAATAACATGACATGATCTAAAATATATAATCTAAGAACTTGCATGCATCTCATCTGCAGTCCTCTTCACTCCACGTGAAGGTGGCTGAGATGAATCATCCTATTGCACGTGGTCCTAAGATGCACCATCCTGTGTGTGTGCAATATCAGTGTCTCCACCCTCCTGTGCAGTATCAGTTATTCCACCCTCTTATGCAGTATTAGTGTCTCCACCCTCCTGTATAAGAAAAGTGGTTGCAGTCAAGTCCTGCAAAAAAAAACATTGTACATCAATTTTGATAATCCCTATAAAAGCCAGGTACACAGTATAAACAAATTAGAAATTATTTTTCTAATCATCACCGCAAATGACAATATTGAAGGTTGCATCTAGCTCAATCCCATAGCCATACCAATGTTGGTAGTGGTATCGACCTGAACAACATATATAAAGCATGAATCAAACTTAACTGTTTATATAGACTACAAGATTATCACAGAAAAGCATACATGTGATGCAAGCAAAGTAACTGATGGGTGAAGGCGTACATGTGATGCACCATCAAACAATCTAGAAGCCTACAATTGCAAAAAATTATGAACATGAATCAAAGTTGTACATAAATTAGTAAGCATATAAACACTTCAAATTAATGGATGAAAAACATACTAGTGGTATATGAGGTTGAGCCTAGCGGTCCACGAGTCATGAGAAGAACTACCCACCTCGGTGCTACACGAAGCACCCTATAAAATTGAAAAAACATATCATACACATCATTACATTAAAATTTTTATTTTTTATTTTAAATGTACATATCAATACAATGTATCTAGATGAAAGTGCATACGGTAAATGGGGCACCAACATCTCTAGGCGTTGAGGTAACATGATGTCGGTTCCTCAATGACGTGGTATTATCCATCCTGATGTGTATATATAAGGAATTTAATATTGCACTGTATATTATATAAATAAATTTGTACCTCTGTAGGTTGATCATCGTCTACCCACAGGAGATCAACATATGAAGAGATGACATCAGCATGTGGAACCTCCTTGGTATCATCATAACCACCATAGGCAGCATCAGCATCATCAAAATCACCATCCCATCTAGGGGTAACCTCACTCTGTCAATTGGTACATACATCCCCACAACTCGTGCAAACATGTGCTAAGCTGGGGGCAACCCTCACCTCATGCAACTACTGTACCAAATTGTCCAACAGGGCACTCAATGAACCTAGAGCAGAATCCACAGCTCAATGATGGGTAGGTGCTGGAACAACTGGTGATGGAAGAGGAACCAATGGATCATCATGCACACGGTTTCTAACCCTGTCACTCAATTTTTCTCTCAGCCTATCCTGGGGCATGCCTCTCCCGACCCCGTGAAACGATCTAATATCAAATTAATTGGGCTTTTTCCCCAATTCAAATTCAACCCATAATTTCTTCAAAAAATACATCGGGACCTCCTGATTGGAGTGTGGAAAGTGTCTAGCTATGCCTGGGTGCCTACACCATCGAATTGACATCTGTGGCTTCTTTTGATCTATCTCTTCACCCATCTTAGGGTTCACAAAATATTGTTTTAAATACATTTTTGTTATTTTTAATTCATTAACTTGTTTGTATGTTAGGCCATCAGCATAAAATGCACGCAATCCCTCCCGCCAACTACGATAGCTATCTAGCTCGCTATCTAAATCCTGTACAGACTGTACAATCCCTTGCATATTATCTGTAAGGCATAACAACTGCAGAGGTGGATGAGGCTCACATCTAATAGTATGGATATCTCTAATCAAAGAATCAATATTCATCCTAATTGTCTGCCTCAATTGATTAGGTGGAGGTGGTGGTGGTGCTAGACCTAATAGCTCTTCTATCTCCTCGTCCATTCTATGAAAATAATCTGCATACATATACAAACATGAAAATTTACAATTACAAACTATTTAATTTACATTTCACCTTCCAAAAAAACTTATAATTAAATATAATTTAGAAACTTAAATATAAAAAAAGGAAACTCACATAGATCTATAATATTATTAATAGGTGGGTCTATTTTAATAATAAGCATCATTTAAGAAATATTATCCACTTAAATCAAAGTATAAGAAATATTCTACAAAATAAAACATCATAATGCCCATGCAACTCAAACAATACTTTTTTAACATCTAAAGATGAATTAGTATAAGTTCCATCAAAATCATAAAAATAATCATGAGAGAGAGAGAGAGAATAGATAATGAATAAATGACTCCAGTGATTTAGATAATTAAGGTAACTTCCATGGAATTACAATTTAGTACCCTTGCAATATTTAACCATTATCGTCAATTAGGCTACCTCTTTATATTTTCAACTTGATAGGATTCTATTCAAATACTCTCTTTTGGTTAAATTAACTAAATTCATTAAAGTCATAAGTTATATCTATGAACTTGACAATACATGTACTAGACTTTGTTGTTTTCTTTGCTAGAATCATTGGATGATTTAGTGATCCAAATTAGTAGTACTACACTAAGTTGAAGCTTGAATAAATAGTAGGTTCTCTACTCTTGGAGGAGTTAAAACAAAAAGAAACTCTATTTTTTTATATTCAATTTTATATTGGTATTTTCTTGTTCAAAGTCGCAACCCACAAAATTTGATTCCAATATTGATCTATATTTGATTCTTATTTTTATTAAATCCGCCACTAGTGTGATTTATTGTCATCTTAACTTAAATCAAGCTATGTAAATTTAAAGCCTCATAACTTTTGATAGAGAGCATATTTTTTCATGCTTCATGTGGCATTGAAAAGGTGGTTCATAAATCTTCATAGATCACACAATTATTTTCTAGAATATTCCCTCGTAGTTTATATTTTATTTTTTGTGATTTCACATTCTAGTCATTTACTTGGACATCTTGGCACTTGAAAATGATCGTCTTACATGTGATGAATTTGTTTGATATGTTTTATATGTATTGATTTTATTGATCTTTTAATTTTTTATTTGAGGAGGTATCATAGGTTTCTCTATTCATCCTTTTGTGGTAAAATTAGAAAGGGATAACTATGAATCTTTTGTAAAATGATATCTTGATAAGTTTTAGGTAGTGTAATCATTTTTATTTTATGTATGGACTCATACCTAAACTAGAAATAGTAAAAATTATATAATCTTGGTGTAACATCATTGACCATGTAGGAGTGATTTGATCTAGTATCAAGATCATGATTCTATGTGTATTGTATTGGATATTGATTTCCCCCACACACTTTGGAGTAGACTTTAGGAGATCCATGGAGACCCTCATATCTCTCCATTCCTAAAGGATCCTATTGTAGATTGTTTCATTCCCTTTATAGATGAATATCACATACCCTTCGATGGTGATATTTACGAGGAAATTTATTATATCATAGGTCTTGCATGTTTTGAAAAATGTAGAGGCTTGTCTCATTCTTCAAGTACTCATCCTATTAAGACCTAATATCCATCTTAAATATTTTTTATTATTTTAGATTATTATCACCAATTCCATATACCCAATTGATTTAGTCTAGCATGACATTAATCACCTTCTAAACATGACCACTTGGGATTCATATCTTTTGAATATATTATCCTTGTTTGAGGAGTTTATAATTACATATGTTAAATATTATTTTGAGGATATTGATATCCTCTTTCATGATAGCTATGCCATCATTGGCAACCCATCATATTATCTCTAGCACTCATTCTAATTCAATCCTCACAAGATTCTTTATCATCATTTTGTTCCAACATGTGAATATTTGCGAAGTTTTTAGAGACACAAGTCTATTTAGATTTGAATTTTGTATTTACCCAACTTATTATAATGAAATTTCTAGTCACCAATGTATTTATTTCTTCCTAAAGGAAAAAAAAATGTTGTTTGCAAGTAATGGATCATGTTTTTTCTTCAATCTTTCATCATTAGCACGTGACCTAGTTCTTTATGGGGAGTTTTGTATTCTCATTTTATCTCTCTTAGTAGGGGGATAATTACTATAAAAAGGAGGCATTGGTTATTAGAGGAAGATAAAAGGATAAAGCAAAGAGAAAAAGAAAAAGAAAAAGGACATGTTATCATGTTTGTAAATATATAGTATATCTTTAGAGATTGGGATAAGTTAAGAAGTAGTGAGGATTAATAGTGATAGTTAGAGTATTATCAAATTTAAGAACCCTATTTTTCACACACATGAAAAAAACACATTCATATTCATTATCATTTTAAACTTCAATTTAAACATAAATTAAACATCTAACTTTTACAAAATAATCCTAAAATTAAATACAACATTTGGAAATATAAATTTAAACATTCAAACTTTTACGCATGATTAAAACAGAGAGAGAGAGAGAGGGAGAGTAGGTAATTTGAGATACAATGAGTTAGAGAGAGAATAGATCATTTGAGAGATAGAGAGTAGGTAATGATAGAGAGAGGGTAATGTGTGAAAGAAAGAGAGGGGGGTAATGTGTGTGTGTGTGAGAGAGAGAGAGGGGATAATGTGTGTGTGAGAGAAAGAGAGGGGATAATGAGAGATTGAGAGAGAGAGAGAGAGAGAGCGTAATGATAGAGATGGTAACGTGTATGTGTGTGTGAGAGAGAGAAGGGGGGTTTATTGTTGATTTTCATCTAGGGTTTATTGTTTGTTAATTTTTTAGGGTTTGTTGTTCGTTTATTTTCTAGGGTTTATTGCTTATTTTTTTTATCTAGGGTTTAGTGTTCATTTTTCTGTTCAGGGTTTATTGTTTGTTTTTTTGTCTAATGTTTATTGTTCATTTATGTTTTTCTTTTTTCTTTTTTTCCTATGATTTTTACTATTCATGTTTTTTGTTTTTTTCCTACGGTTTTTACTATTCATGTTTTTTGCAATATTTAAAAACTAAAAACTATTTTAAACATGAAATAAAATTAAATAAAAAATGATTTTCAAACTTTAAAACACTAAAATTAAAAAATAACAATAAATTAACATTTCTTTTTATGAAAAATAATAAAAATAAATAAAAGAGAATATAAAAAATAAAACTAAATACCTAGAAGGAGGTAAAAAATGGTCTAGGGGGTTAGCTCGGGTGAAAAAAATGGGTACACGTGCTCCTCTTAAACGTCTACCCATTTTTGAAATAGTGAAAATGATAGAAAATGGTTTAAAAAAAAAAATACATTTCAAAAACAAGCGCTCGTTTAGCTTTGGGCACCCGTTGCTAAATGGATGCCCGTTTTTTAATGGCTTGGGCACCCGAAGCAAAATGGGTGCCCAATTTGTAAAAATTGGGTACCCGCTTCTAGTGGGCTCTTTTCCCAACCCGCGGACTTCCGTGGGATTGGGACCCAACTTTGTGCGTTTACCCGAAACAATTATGAGATGGAGAAAACCCCATGTAAGGAAATGTGACCCCATAATATAGAAGAAGAGAGACCTTGAAACCCACAATTCATAGTATCTTGTAATAATGCTAGATGGTCAATATTAAATTTTGAAGATGATCCAATCTTGCTGAACAATATTCCTTCCCTTAGGAAGAAAAAATATAAAAGAATATGTATAACATATTCCCATTCTTGAAAGGAATATGAGGGAATAAATATGATGTTTGATATCTCTAAATCATACTCAAGTGTCCCCATGTTGATTTTAAAATATACCACCATCAAATTAGGTTTTTCTAGGCCACACTAATGAATATGAAAATCTAAAATCTCCTAGAAAATAATGTAGAGCATAGTCCAAAGCCAAAAATATCTCCTCTAAATCTAAAGATATCTCATCCATATGCTTCTCAAGAGTATCGACACTCTTTCTAAACTATGATGAATGATCATGTAGAGAATAAATAAGAAGGTTAGAGTGTTCCCTCACAAAAAATATAGAAGAATCATCTCCATCAAAGATAATATAAAGATGGGGGTTCACCCATAGCGCAGCGGTATAGCTACGAGCCTCCCTCAATGGAGGTCGTGAGTTCGATGCATGAGGCTTGGCCCCTCTACACCCCCACCATTCCACATTGTTCATCCATCGCTAAATTGGTCTGTTGACTTAGCAGACAAAGGTTTTCTTTGGCCGGAGAGATAGTTCATTGTTGGTGCACGCTGAGGAGAGATTGATAAATTTGGAGTGTGCTCTTGGTCCCCCTGAGGAGAGATAGTTGGCTAGGAAATTGATAGTTGTGCTCTCAGGTTGTGTAGGATGATTCAAAGAGGATGCCTTGGCCCTTGATTCAGAGATGAGGTGCTCCTTGTGATCTCACTGGTTCATAGCTCCAGTCAAAAGCGCTTGCTTTAAAATAAAATAAAAAGATAATATCTAGATGAAATCAATTATGTAGCCCAAATATAAAATGTGGAAATTTACAAATGAACCTATCATTTATTTCAATTAATCATTATATGTATTCATATCTGGTAGATAATTAATGTCCTACTATATTGAATCACAAGTAGGCATAATTGTAGCAACATAAAAATCATCAAATGCAAGAGTAGATGAAGGAGATGGAATTTCAACACATGTCTTAGAACCTTACTAGATGAAAAATCTCTAAGATTCAAAACATATCTAAGATTCAAATGACCATATTGAATCTCCTCAAAAGTGTCCACACTAGATGAAATTGTGTGTACATAGTCGAAGAAATAATAGGAGAAAAATGTGAGAAGTTTTAGACTCAATATTGGTGATCAACCTCCCCAACTACAAATATATATTTTTTATTCAAAAATATCAATATTCACTATTACTCCATGTATTATTTGATAGATAGAAATTATATATATTGATAATGAAGCACAATAAGAGCATAATTAAAAACTTATTGTCCATGTCAATCCATTCTTAAAATTACACATATGCTTTTTATTAGACACCAAGATGTGTCATAATGGACAAGATTCAAATGAAGAGAAAATAATTTATGATGAAGTCATAGGATGAGAATCTCTAGAATCATGTATCCACCTCTTTTAATTACAATTTTAAATCACAACAAGTTTGTGTTCCTTATGTTTCTTTTTCTTATGCAGAAGAAGAAGATAAACCCTTTAATATTGTTGAAGGAAAAATAATTTTTATATTATTAAAAATATTCTTTGACTCATTAATCTATTCTGAATAACATTTGTATTCATCACAAACTTTTTTCTTGCAATATACACACTTAGGCTTCTCTTTCTTCAATGATTACCATTTAGAGGGAGAGGATTCAAATTCTTTATGTAGTGTGGTATTTTTCTTCTTTTTCTTCTTAATAGGATCCACTAATTCTTTCTATACCTTTGTCTCACTTTCCACCAATTATTGTGAATTAGATGACTTGATTAGACCAATTTGAATCAACTTTGATTCTTCTTAAATTATGAAATTTGCACAATCATTAAACTTAGGATCAACATGTGATGCTCCCATATAAAATTTATGGGTGTGAGAACTAGAAAGAAATACTGAATACTTGAGACAAAGCTTGGATAACACATTAAAAATCAATTATAAATCATCCTTAATTAAATTTTAATATTTTATCTATGTTATTACTTAATTTTGAGGATGTAGTAATATATGTGATCAAAACCTTTTGGATCAAGGTTCACAAATTATTTTCAATATGATATCCCTTAATCTTATCAATTTAACACATAAATTTTCAAAAATATCGAAAGCCTCCTTAGTTGTTTTTCATCATTCAAGGTGAAATTATAATCCAAAAGACATTAAATAATGTGTTTCAAAGTGTTTTCTTACGTTCGATCCCCTATATTGCTAGTTCTCTAGCATTTGTAAGTTGAAGGATGGTATCTTTTAGATGGATAGGATAATCATTTCACATTAGATAATTACATACTATTTTTTTCATGAAGTAGAATTATATGGACTTAAGAGTTTAATTTGAGATTTCCTCATTGCATGATCACACAAGAAAAAAATTACAATCAACCACCATAAGATTAGGCCCAAAAATACTCAATTAAAATTCACCTCCATAATAATAATGTCTAGTACAATATTCTTATTGAGATTATAGGTACTAGATGTCAAAAAACAAACTAGACTTGATCTTAGTGCTTATAAATGCTAAAATTTTATACAAGCTCAAAGAAAATATTTTACACAAATAAGATAAATACAATTAATACCATTATAAAGTAAAAGAAAAATAATGCACTTTAAAAATGGTCCCAAAAATATTACCATAAGAGAAAGAATGAGGGCCCACAAGTTTTGAAAATGATAATTACTCATCAACAACCCATATGAAAAAATATAATCTCAAGAAAAAATAGATACTAAATTTAAAAATTGATTGTATTACTACAAATTCCACAAAAGCATAGTTAATAAAAAAACCACTTAAATGGAAGTTGGATGACTAAGTTATGGCCTTCCAAATTTTTTCTTCCGAAGCAAAACTACAAATGGAGGGATGGTAGGTTGGGGTAGGTGTCCTATAATTGTTATCTTGACTTAATATCAATGTTAGCATAGGAGGCCAATGTGATCTTTCCCATATCAAAAATTCCTTTGAACTAGAAAAATATTCCTTTTTCGATGATCAAAATATTTCTAAAATCTGTGAGAGAATATTTTACTAGGATTTTGAAATATTGATGAAATCTTCTTTTAATTGATGGAATGCTATTTTCCTAAAGCTCTCCAATGATGGAAAGTCGATGGAGATCTACTATCATCATTATTTTCTATTTAGTAGGAATGTATGCTAAAGGAAATTTGCTACATGGTTGTTGGTGGATTGGCAATACTATTGATGGAGGTGTCATGGCACTATGTGGACTGTGAAGCATACTTTGTACCCCTTCAAAAAAGCTTTTAACTTTTTAATTAAATATTTGAAATATGTAGGTAATTCATGTCCTTAATTTTATATAAAAAAAAATCTTACATCACCATATGTACAAAATCTTTAACTATGCAGTGAATATTCTTTATACTACAATCAACTAAGCGGATTTTTTTACATACCTAAAAAAAAGTAGAAACTACTTTGATTTTGGTGAATTGACATTTCATCTTTAGGATTTTGTGGCTTGTCAATGCACTGGGGAATTTGGATTTTACCCAAATGCTTTATAATATAAAGTTATTTTCTATAGAAAGCAACTACCTCCCAAATTCAAACCCTCCTGATATTACAAAACAAACCCCTTGATTATATAGGTGAAGGTGAACATAGAATTTCATAATATTATGGCATGTGTCTTAATCCTCGGACACATAAAGTGATAACTATCCTATGTGTACACTAAGTAAATTTAAGTAACAAGTATGAATAGAACCTAGGTAATAAACTAACTAGGTAAAAATTCTCTTTCACACTAACAAATTATCACCCTTATGTGAGCATAGAACATCCTCAATAGATTCAAATTCATGAAATTAGAATATCTATAAATTTAAAATTATTTTTTTGCATTTTATCATTTTGTGCCCTCATAATGTCCAAAATTTTCAAAATTAGTGGAATTTGAAATTGAGTTCATAGTAGGATTTTTTTTAATTATACTTGAAGCCAAATGGTAGTGGTTTTTTCTATTATTTAATTATTATGAAAATTTAAAAAATTTTAGGTTGTCTTAATGAAGCTTGAAGAAATTTTGCTTATCTATGTGAAGAAATTATTTTTGTAAAATTTGACTTTTGAATGTCTTTTTGGATTCTTTTTAGTGGGGGAATATATTACTGCTTCATGAAATTTCATAATAAATATTTTTAAAAAAATTGTTGAGCAAAATCTTCCTGTGTTGTTTCTCACGTCACATTCAATTTTGGGAATATGATGAACCTAGGATGTAGACGTTAAATAGAATTATGGCAGTGGATTTTGGAGTTTTCTAAGGTCCAAAGTGGCTCTACAACATCCCATCCTAAATTCTCTTGAAGAAGTGATAACTAACTTAGAAACTCATGAGGATTTAAGAAAACCAAGATAATGGTGCCTATGATATACCTAGTGTGCTTGTATAGGTTGTGTATGGGTTTAAAAGACATTTTCTCTCCCACTTGGGGAGCACTGATACTTGTATGGCTCAATAATCTTATCTCTTGTTCTACATCTACTTGATTGCACTTTGTCAAACTTGAGGCAATTTTTATGGCATTTCCTACCCGTTGTCTAAGATCTAGTCCTTTTAGTGTTTAGAATTGTAGCATATCCTCTTTATGTTGAAGTTGAATGACTCTTGCATGCAATTTATGTTGCATGTATACTCTATCATTGAAATGAGTGTATTTGTGTCCTATGTGAGTATCTCCTAACAAGGTGAGGGTGGGTTTTTTTATTCCACATGGTTTGGTAGAATGGAACAACCATTCAGGATTTGAGGATCTTGGGAGGAGCTCCATGATCATGATCAACTTTCTTAAAATGTGACTTATTTATTTTCTTATTTTATAATGTTGAAAAAGTGTAATTAAAGGATATTTTTGTAATGTATTTATTTGACTTTTTTAGAGGATGGGTTATATATAGACCATATAATTGGTTTTGGTATTAAAAATACTATTACATTCTCATTATTGGAGTCAAGCATGCATGATATTATGTATGTTTTAAAAAAAAATATTTTTAAAGGATAAAATAAACTTAGACCACCTCATTTGGTTCTTAAAATTAATTAAAGTTTATATAACATAAAATCAAACATTAAAAACTCTAGGATTTTTTTATGTTCTTAAGTGAGTTTGGTTACAAGGAAAACCTTATTTAACATTGTTTTAGAACCCTTGTATGGGTTTTAAAGTGGAAAAAATGTGTGCAGCATAATTTCCCCATCATTTTGTTGGAATGAACTAGAGGAAAACTAAGAGGGGGGGGAGTCAATCTATTTTCCACAAGTTAAACAATTATTGTAGATTATGAACCTTCTACCGGAGAAAAATAAGAACAACATATTGAAAGATAAAGCATGAGATTACACAACACACAACACTAATATTTTGATGTGGAAAACCATGATGGGAAACCCTAACCACAATCAAATAATACTTCTGCAACAGTATGTGAAAATATTACAATGTAGATTGAACTTGCAATCAGGCCAATAGCCTAGAGGACACTCCTCAACACAAAACGGAAGTCTCATTGACTTAAATAATCATCAGACTACAATTTGGAGGAAATAAACTGTGAAAATATCATCTCTAATGCTTGGTTATAGTTCTTGTTAAGCATATTTTTCTATCCTACAACACCAAACTCTCCACATTACTTCGTTGAATGATATATCCTTATTCACACATTTACCTCTCTTTCATGATACAGATGAAGAAGTCATCGGTAAGGAGGGACCTCAAAGAGATCAATCCAAATTGGTCAGCAAGAGTAAACACAACAAAAACACAAAGACATGATGGAGGCAATGTAGAACAAATAGTTTTTATTGCATGAAATTTTATTACATCCAACTAGTAACAACTGGGTTACAACATACAAGGACACAAGCCTGGTAAAATAGGTCTCACTAGGACCTTGAATCAAAAGATCTATCTTCAATGTATAGTCTAACTATCTAATTCTCTAATTAACTCTCATTGATTTTATACTAAAGCACAATTACAAATATATGTATTGATCCAAAGGATTCGGTCGGCCCAAAAGGGATCAAAGCTCGAAGAACAAGACCTAACATGAAAATAACAAAGGTCAGCATCCGCCAAGAGATTCCCCCATAAAATCCAAAGGATGAAACATAGAAGGTTGGCCACATGCCAAGGAACAAAGAGATCAATGTCCAAGACTCTGTAAGATATGGAATGGGTTCTAGTAGATCACTAGAATAGGTCTTAGGAAACTGGTAACAAAGGAACAATCGGTAACAAGAAACTGGCATGGAAACCGGTAGCGACATCTTGTCGAAAAGTGCTCCAAATGCAATGCACTCTGAAATCAAAAAAAGATGATCAAGTCTTCAAATAGAATCCAACTTCACAGGATCCGATGAGCCAAAACTAGGATGCACAGAAAGGAAAATTGAAACTGCAAATAGAAAACAAAACAGAAAGGAAAAATGTTTTTGGTTGATGCAAGATTGGTGTGAACCAGGGATGCTCCTTCATCAGACATCCAGGGTTACTGAAAAAGTGAGCCTCTCACTTTGTTGGGGTCAGGGGAAAACCAAGGCGGTCTGCCGCTACCTGAGAAATCCAAAATGAATCTTTAACTAGTATGTGCTTCCACTTCACAAGATATTCCTTATACTCACTACTCTGGGTATTACGCCCAATTCTATGATCCAAAATCTCTTCAATCTAATTCAATTCCTTCCTGGGCAACTGTTTCTCCAAGTTTGCAACACTGTCCTTACTGAATTCTTGTTCATGGTAATCATGAAGATCTACAATGTTGAATATAGGTGAAATACTTAGACTATCCAGTAGCTCCACTTCATATGCATTTCCAGAATTGAACTTCGTCAAAATCTTATAGCGTCCAAACTTCTTCATTTGCAACTTATTATAAGTTCCAATTGGGAATCTCTCTGTTCTCAGATATACCATCACTTCATCGCCAACTTCAAATTCCCTATGTCTCCTCTTCTCATCTACCTTCTCCTTATATTTGTTGTTCATATCTTCCAAATGTTGTTTAACCTAAATATGCTATGTTGTCATATGATCTGAAAAATCTTCTGCTTTGGAACTATATTGGTCTTCGCTGCTAATGTCTCTCAATTTTGCTATACCTCTAGGGTGCACTCTGGTAACAATCTCAAAAGATGTTTTTCCAGTACTTCTATTTACTTAAATTTTGTAGACAAACTCTACTTGTGCATGGATCAAATCCCAACTTCAGGTTTTATCTCCCACTAAACATCTCAACAAGTTTCCCAAACTCCGGTTAACAACTTATGTCTATCCATCAGTCTGTGGATGAAAAGTAGAACTATACTACAAACCTGTCTTCATCTTCTTCCAAAGTGTTCTCCAAAAATAGCCAAAATAGGTCTCGGTCTGAAATTATGCTCTTAGGTAATCCATGCAATCTCACCAATTCTTTAAAAAATAGGTCGTCTACATGCAATGCATCTGATGTCTTCTTACAAGGTATGAAAAGAGCCATTTTAAAAAATCTATCCACTACCACAAATATAGAATTATTCCCTCTTGGTGTGTTAGGCAATCCAAGTACAAAATCCATGCTTATATCCTCCCAAGGTCTTACTGGTATTGTCAAAGGTTTATACAATCCCACATTTTGACTACTACCTTTTGCAACTTGACAAACTCTACAACTCTGCACATATCTCTTAACATCCTTATGAATCTGGGGCCAAAAGTACTACTCACTCACCAATGCAACTGTTTTGTTAATACCAAAATGTCCAGCTAGTCCTCCACTATGTTTCTCCTTTATCAAGTTCTCTCTCATGGAACTCTTAGGTATGCACAACTAAACTCCAATGAATAACATCCCATCTTGAATGACGTAATCAACCCATCTACTTCTATCTACCATAACCGGTTCTCTACATGCTTTCCAAGCTTTTGCAAAATCTAGGTCTTCATCATACAAGGTCTTCAAATCTTCAAAACCTAATACTGTCACTCTCATCTCTGTTAGCAAATTCTTTCTCCTACTCAATGCATCAACAACTTGGTTAGATTTTCCACTTCTATGATTCAACACAAAGGTGTAACTCTACAATAATTCTAACCATCTCATATGTCTCTGATTCAACTTATTATGACTATTCAAATACTACAAAGCTTGATGATCTATATACAACACAAACTCCTTAGGCAACAAGTAATGTCTCCATTTCTTCAAGGCTCAAACTATGGCATAAAATTCCTGATCATACATTGAATATCTCCTCTAGGCATCATTCAATTTCTCACTAAAATAGGCTACTGCTCTCCCTTCTTGACTTAAAGCTGCTCCTATTGCTATTCCACTTGCATCACAATCCACTTGAAATACTTTATTGAAATCCGATAAAGCCAACACAAGCTGCTCAGTCACTTTCTGCTTCAACAGTTCAAAATTTTTGTTTTCTCCAGTGGTCCACTTGAATTCCTTTTGTTCTCCTCTCATCGTCTTAGTCATAGGGTTACTGTAGACACCTAAAATTAATATTTGATTAATTTAAGCCTGTCAACATAATTAATTGACTTAATTGTGTTGTCCTTATTCTTCTCAATGTTAATTAAATCTAATTTAATTAATCCTGTCACTATTATCCAATAATTAATTTATCAAATAAATTAATTATTCCCCTATTCTTCTAAAGTCCCCTCCAATAATTATTTCCTCTAAACCCACTTAGTTAATTAATTTTAATTAATTAACCTATTCATGTGATTCCTACAAATCACTTTTCCTAATCCCAGTAGCCTAATTAATCCTTCTAGAATCTCTCATAATCTTGATTATCATTATCCCTCAATTTTTAATTCCCACTCATGTCACATCAACATTAATTCTCTCAAAGAAATTCAAATTTCTTTGAATCCCTCAATGCATCCTTATTTTGGAATTTTTAATTCCTCATGTTTGAAATTCAAATTTCTCCCCCCTTTTCCCAAGGAATTTTATATTCCTATTTATTTTCCCAAGGCACCCTTGATCCATGCCTTCTATCTCAAATCAATCTCAACCCTCCATAAGGAAATCAATCTTGGTGCTTCCTTGGCCTCCTCCAATTATAAGTTGGATGATCATTTCCTCACAAAGGGTCTTCCATTCTTCTATCCTTATGCTGTCAAATTCTCCTCCTATCACACTCTCTTCATAATCCTCTATCAAATCCATCCATCCTTAATCTTTCAATCCAAATCCAATCCATCAATATATCTTGTTGAGCACAAAGGAGATCAATCCACATCCAAACCAATCAAAGGAGCACATCAAGTGGAGCATCATCAAGGGGTGCCTTCACTTCATCAAGCTCAATCTAAGGGAGATGATAGCTTGTGAGGTATAAAATGGTTTTGTTTGCATTTTGAATGTTTCTTTGGATTTCTAACTATCTAAGCTCACCTTGCACCATTTTATCCTCTTCATTCTAGCATGTCCAGTGGGACCCACGTCCCTAATCTAACCTTCCTTGCAAGTTTTTGTGATTTTTTAGTTGCAGGGAACACTTCAGATCAAAAGTTCATATGACATTTTGCATATCCTAGGATGAGTTTCTATGTTTTGTCATCTTGGGATTAGGAAATTCTCATACTACTCTATGGAGAAACTCATACGAGTTTCTGATTGATCTTTCATTCTATCTCTCCTCTTTCTAATTTTGTGTTTCTTCTTCTCTGTCGCAGAAATTCGTATGAGTTTTTGTTCTAAACCTTGCAAAATCTGTTTACTCGTATGAAATAATGACAATACTTGTACGAGCCTATGAGAAAGCTCGTACGAGTTGTTCTGTTTACTCGTATAAAAAACATAGAGGTTTTTTTCTTATACTTTAAGTTATATTCCATATATATTGTCAGGATGTTTGAGAGGGGTTTCAGACTTCTAGGAGTTATAATTCAAACTCTAGTTTTTGGAGGTTTTTCCAAATTTTAGACTTAGTCAAATTTCAGGGCTTTTCAAGATCGAGCATTTTTGGAAGTTTTGACAGTCTAATAAGTGTTTGCAGATCTCATTTCTCAAAGGATTCATCAATCAAACCTATGCTTGTCAAAGACTTCATTTTGAAACTAGTAACCAAGTAGTTTTGCAGGTTGCCTTGGAGATTCAATTAAACCATGTGTTTTTTATTTTTAGGCACTTAGGCTTAATTAGGGGGTAAATGAATCATTGTGTTCTGTGTTTGTGGAAAGTGTGAAAGTAGGAGAGTATGCTCTTGTCTATCTAGACAATCAAAAATCCAGACTTTTGGTACTTTTCTAGTTTGTTTGCGTTACCCTTAGCGAGCCTACCTTCTCAAGTTTCTCTTAGAGCCAGTGAGAGGGAAATGACCCAAGTGAGTACACTCAGACCTAGGGTTCCCAACTCACTATAATAAATAGGCCATTGAGATCGAAAGAATCAATGGTTGGGGCTATATGAGAGTTCACTCTCACATTGGGTGCTTAGTAGGATCCTATAGATCTTAATCACACTTGCATGACTACTAAGTTCTTGGTGCTTCATTGGGCTATAGGCCTCAATTTCACTTGTGCAACTACAAAGGGTAGTTCCTAATGGGAAACCATACTAAACACCTTGTGCATAGTGGCCAAAAACTTTCTAATCATTGGTGTAGGAGGTCGGACCTCCGAAGCTGTCCATATTTTTATGGCCCTTAGTAGAGACACAAAATTCACCATGAGGAGTTTTCATGGGAATTGATGTTTGGCTATCCTGGAGAAGTCAGTGTTGTGGAGGGGAGCCAGTGGGGTCAAGCATCTAAGTGTTCTCTCTAGGTAAGCGTAGCTGGGAAACCAATTGGGATTCATTGACTATTATCTTTTCTTGCCATAGGATATGTTGTGAAGGAGCATGAGTGTCTTTTGAGTCTAACTTCTTTTGACCATTGTGTTTTCTTTACTTGACATCTCTTGCCAATTCCATCCCCCAGAACCAATCAATCATCCCTCTTTCCAAATTCCATCTTGTCATCATCAAATCTTTAATCCATTTCTATCTATCCAATAAATTCTCCAATCCCCAATCCACTTTCATCCATTCAAACAATCAACCTTCCTCAACCAATATTTTTTGTCCAAATCATTCATCCGACTTTGGGTAGCCTCCCCCTTTATTCTTCTTATTATCTATTTGTTCTTCCATAATCATTCTCCCTCTAACCCAATTAAATCTCCAAAATTCCAATCAATCAAATCCATCCTTCTTAATTTCGTTATCCAATCCTCCATCAAGCAATCATCCAATCCTTTAATCAAATCAAATTCAATTCATCATCAATCCCCATCTAAGTCCTAATCAAAAGGCTAAAGGTGTAATTCAATCCAATCCAATCAAATCCTAATCCAATGACCAATCCAATCCAATCAAGTTCTAATCCAAGCACCATCCCATTCCAATCAAGTCCTAATCCAAGGACCAATCCAAATCAAATCCAATCCAAATCCAATCAAGTCCTAATTCAAGGACCAATCCAAATCAAATCCAATCCAAATCCAATCAAATCAAGTCCTAATCCAAGGACTAATCCAATGCAATCCAATCAAATCAAATCAAATCCAATCCAAATCTAATCAAATCTAATCCATCATCATTCCAAGCCAAGTCCTAATCATCATCTTTATTTAACATCATCTTCATAATCTTTCTCCTCCAAAACATATTCATCCAATTCCAATCTAATTCTTCACTCTCAAAATAACTACACAAAATTTCAAAGCTTGGTATGAGAATATGCTCATGGAAGTTCATGAACCTGCCTACCAGGTCAATCCCATAATCTCCCATCCACCTATCATACCTTCATCCATATCACCTCAACACATTGCACCTAATCCCAATCTATACCATATCTTCTATCCTTCCTCTACCTTCGACAAGGGAAATCCATCTTATTCCCTTTTTGTATCTCCATATTATCCCTCATCCGCATATATATCTTCATCTCCCCCCATCTATATCCCAATCCCCATCCTTTCAAAACACTTTCACTACCCCTACTCCCCATCCAAATCCTTTACTCCATATTCCTCTAATCATTAATCCTAATTCCCCAATCCATTATCCTACTCTTCCATCCAGTCCCACTCCCAATCCCAATCCCAATCCCCCATCTAATCCCAATTCTCCATCTAATCTTAATCCTCCAAAATCCATATTGTCCACATCCTCCAAATCCATTATCCATAATCTTATCCAAGACATGCTAGCAAAATCCTCACCTCAAAGAAAAGTGGTCAAGTCTCCTCAAGTCCTCCATCCACCCTAATCACCTCCACCTCAAAACAAATCCCAATCCCCCACACTTCATGACAGCATCATTCCACCATCCACCCAAGTTGAAGCTTTCATATCCTCCTCCATCACACAATCCCCACAACTCCAAACATGCCAAAAGCTTGTTACAAAGCATGCTAGCATAGAATACTCTCCATCTCATGATGCATCTCCCTCTACTCCATCTAATGATGGCATTCCCTCCACTTCCTCTCATGATCATATGATTCCTCTATCCAACCATCTCCCTCCATCACATGATCCTCTTTCCATCTCATGATCCAATATAAGGGATACCATCTATGGAACTAGATTCTTGAGTCCTCACTTCCTCTTTCATGCATCCACTATCTTTCATATCCACTCATCCTCATCTTTATCCATCCAAACTATTCTAAAAATTCAAAAAAAAAAAATCAAAAAAATCAAGAAAAATACAAAAACAAAAAAGAAAAAAGTAAAGAAAAAATAATTTCATCCTATGGTGAAAACCACTTCTTGTGGTGCCTTGGGTAAGTACCATGATGAAAACTTGGCAAACAAGCATCATGTGTAATCCCCTCATCCCCTTGCACTCTACACTTGGGGGCAATATTCATCCACGCAATCCTCCCATCCATCTGCATCCTATCTAAGTCTATTCTCCTTTCCTATCTTTGATCTTGACTATCCTATCCATATCCTCCATCTCATATCCCTCATCATATTAAAATGAATCCTCTATTATTATATTTTGTCATGATCGTATAGAGGCAAAATAATGTATATGCATGCATGCTTTGGAGCATTAAAGCCTTAATCCTCTACCATCCATATCCATTACACATTATCCTTCCACCTCATACATCTTTATCCACCATCCTTACATCCTTAATTCCACTACGTCTAGTGTGGGGCATTGCACTCCTTTGCAACATAGTCCTTGGGTCTCCATCACCCTACCCTCCATCCTTCATTCCTCCATTTCCTATCCATCCACTTGATCCATCTATCTAAATAATAACTCCCTCCTTCCATTCATCCATCTTCTTACCAACCAATTGGTTCTCCCTTGTCATTGGTTCCATTCAATCAAATCCTATCCACCAATCCACCCCATCCTATCCTATTTCTAATCCAATCCTATCTCATCCAATCATATTCTCCATCTCTTCAAATTTAATCAATAATCCCTTCCCCAATCCAATCCTACTCAATCATCCATCCCCCTTTTTCATCTTATCTAATCATTTATCCTTCTTCCAATCCTATCCAATCCATCAAACTGAGCTTTCCCCATCTACCTGAGCTTGCACTGACTTGTGCCTAATCCAATCACCCATCCATACTTTTCTAATCAAATCCAAGTGACAATCCTCTCATCTCTAGATCTTGCACATCCATCCATCAATCTATCTGCACCCTACCATCAGGATGAATCCTTTCCATGTCTGGCAATTCATCCAAATCCATTACCTACCCATTGGGATGCATCCTTCCCTAGTCTAGAAGTTTATCCAAATCCATGTCCTACTCTTGGAAAGAGATGTAAGTTGGTCATGTGCATATTGTTTGCATGCTTGAGCTTTTTCCTTTGTTTTCATCTTGTCTCCCAGGACAATACTTGTTCAGGACTGCCTTGATCATCCTATATCTTGGTATGTCTTGGCTGGTGTATAATGGGGCATAGTTTTCATGGCATGGTGTGTTTGAAGGTCTTTCTTGTACAAACCGACAACCCTGCATTAGTGTTTATCAACAATTGCATGATTGTGTGCAAGGCATTCCTATTTGACTAAGCATCAGTCCACACTTCAGATCTTCATATCATCCTAGTTCTTATAATCAGTGGTGTAGACTATCCATGGCAATATCAAATCTAGGTTTTCTCTCTATACTTGCGCAACAAGAAATCCAATCCATTTATCATTTATTTGTCTCATTTCATTCACAACACTCCAACCCATCCTAGATCCCTCTTTCATTATCTTCATCATTTCATCACTTATTCTTCTAATTCCTTTCGAGAGCACACCCGTGTTCTTAAAAATCTCATGTGCTCTCGACGGGGCATACCACTACTTCCTCGTCATCCTTCCTTATCATCATTCCATTGCTTCCTCATTTCATGACTGGGGCATCATGCTACAAGTCCTTATCCTTTTCTTCCACTATGTTTTATTCTTCTTTGATATAACATCATTTCGCGATGCTATATCAAAGAGGGGGAAAATGTAGACACCTAAAATTAATATTTAATTAATTTAAGTCTGTCAACATAATTAATTGACTTAATTGTGTTGTCCTTATTCTTCTCAGTGTTAATTAAATCTAATTTAATTAATCATCTCACTATTGTCCAATAATTAATTTATCAAATAAATTAATTATTCCCCTATTATTCTAAAGTCCCCTCCACCAATTATTTCCTCTAAACCCACTTAGTTAATTAATTGTAATTAATTAACCTATTCATGTGATTCCTATAAATCACTTTTCCTGATCCCATTAGCCTAATTAATCCTTCTAGAATCTCTCATAATCATGATTATCATTATCCCTCAATTTTTAATTCCCACTCATGTCACATCAACATTGAGTCAAAGAAATTCAAATTTCTTTGAATCCCTCAATGCATCCTTATTTTGGAATTTTTAATTCCTCATGTTTGAAATTCAAATTTCTCCCCCCTTTTCCCAAGGAATTTTATATTCCTGTTTATTTTCCCAAGGCACCCTTCTTCCATAACTTCTATCTCAAATCAATCTCAACCCTCCATAAGGAAATCAATCTTGGCCTTTCCTTGGCCTCCTCCAATCTATAAGTTGGATGATAATTTCCTCACAAAGGGTCTTCCATTCTTCTATACTTATGCTATCAAATTCTCCTCCTATCACACTCTCTTCATAATCCACTATCAAATCCATCCATCCTTAATCTTTCAAATCAAATCTAATCCATCAATCTATCTATCTTGTTGAGCATAAAGGAGATCAATCCACATCCAAATCAATGAAAGGAGCACATCAAGTGGAGCATCATCAAGGGGTGTCTTCACTTCATCAAGCTGAATCTGAGGGAGATGATAGCTTGTGAGGTATAAAATCATTTTTTTTGCATTTTGAATGTTTCTTTGGATTTATAACCATCTAATCTCACCTTGCATGATTTTATCCTCTTCAGTTACAAATTGAACTGAAACTCCTAATAAACTTCCTTAAAAAACTAGCCAACCCATGAAATGATCTTACCTCCCCAATGCTTTCTGGTGTAGGCCAGTCAACAATGTATTTCACTTTCTCAAGGTCCATCTTCAAACCATCCTCAAATATCACAAATCCTAAATAGACTAACTCATCCTTCATAAAAGTATACTTCTTGATATTGATCAACAACTTTTCTTCTCTCAACCTCTGCAAAACTTGTCTTAACTACAACAAATTCTCGTCTTTTGACTTACTGAAATTAAGAATGTCATCTAAATACACGATAACAAACTTACCTAATAATTTCTTCAATACCTCATTCATCAGCCTCATGAAAGTACTTGGTACATTATTCAATCCAAAACACATCACCAACCATTCATATAGTCCTTCATTTGTCTTACATGTTGTCTTCCACTCATCACCTTCTCTGATCCTGATCTAATGATATCCACTCTTAAAATCTATCTTTGTAAAGTATTTTTCTTCACTCAAACAATCCATTATGTCATCCATCCTAGGCAAAGGAAACTGGTATTTCAATGTGATCTTGTTTATTTCTCTTGAATTGGTACACATCCTCCATTCTCCATTTTTCTTAGGTGCTAATACTGCTGGTACTATATAAGGGCTCAGACTCTCCCTGATGAAACCTTTCTTCGACAAATCCTGCACTTGTCTATTTAGTTCTTCATTCTCTGTCAGTGTCCACCGGTCTGTAGCTTTGTTAGGCAAACTAGCTTCAAGAACCAAGTCCATGCAATGACTAATACTTCTAACAGGTGGCAATCCATCAGGTATATTATTTGAAATGATGTCCTCATATTCTGTCAGGAAATCTCTTATCTCTTTCGAGTGTTATCCTTTCAGTTCTGGTCTCTCAGTCTTCTTAGGAATTAAGGCAAAACACACATTCTCATGTCTCAGTCCATTCATGATTTTCCTTCCATCTACTAAATAGATTCTAGCATTTGTATAGACTTCATTCTTCAAAGGTTCCTCTAAAGGTAACAAGGTTTTCTTCATCCCATTGGCCACAATAGTATATGTATTCTTCCTCCCATCATGTATTGCATGTCTATCAAACTACCAAGGTCTACCCAACAAAAGATGTCAAATATCCATAGGAATAATATCACACAAAAATTCATCATGATAATTCCCAATTTTCAATTTCACCAAACATTGTTCACTTACTAACAACTTATGTTCATCCTGAATCCATGCTATCTAATAAGGCTTAGGGTGTTTCAATCTTCCAATTTCAACTTATTCACCATCTCCTCTGAAACAAGATTATCTGAACTACCACTATCAATAACAACTTTACAACACTTACTAGATACCCTACATCTGGTATTGAACAGATTCTTCCTCTACAAGGGCTCTTCATCTCCTCTGGTATGACACAAATCTATCCTCATCATCAATAGTTCTCCATCTTCCAGTTTATTGTCTGATTCAGTGGAGTTTTCTTCCACCATTGCTGCTCTTTCGGTAGCCTCTATATTCTTACACTTCAATGCATGGTGTCCTTCTCCTCCACACTTAAAGAAGGTTCCTTTGAAAATCATCTTGTCTTGTCTTCCAAAGTTCTCATTTCGGTAACCATCTAGTTCTCTCCTTCGGTAGAAATTTCTATCATCCTTCCAGTATGAATTACCTTCTTTGCTAACTTCCTTGTCCTTGTTCTGATCTATACCGGTTCCTCTTCTTTCTGTAAAACTTCCACCTCTACCTCTTTGTCTCTTCTCATGTCTTTGGTTCAATTTCTCTTCAGCCTTCAGGGCATGCTGGTAAGCCTCTTCAACACTCTCCAATTTGATCATACTGAGTTCATATTATATAGACATCTGCAATCCATTCAAATATCTTGCAATTTGTTCAACTTCATCATCAACATGTTTGGATCTGATGTTCAACTTGTAGAATGCTTAGATGTACTCCTTCACACTAGATTCCTTCTATCTCAAATTCTGCAACTTTCGGAACAAATCCACTTGATAATTTGCCGGCACAAACTTTGATTTCAACTTAGCAATCATCCTATCCTATTTCTTAATCTTTTCTTTACCTCTTCTTTGTCTATCAACCTACAAATGCTCCCACCAAAGAGATGCATGACCTTTCAACTGGGTACAAGCATATTTCACCTTCCTTTCTTCTGCAATATTTTCAAAATCAAAATACTTCTCCATCTCGGAGATCCAATCCATCAATTCATCTGAATCTTACTTCCCACCATATTCCGGTGGCGTAAAATGAAGTTTAGTGTTCACCCTACTCAAAACCGTTAAAAACCTTTCTTGATCCGAATCAACCACCAATAGGTTTACTGGTTCTATTGAGGATTAGTCTCCTTCATCTTCACTTACATCTTCAATATGTTGGCCTCTTCCCTGGGATGTCTCCATGGCTTCTAACCGAGCTTCTATTCATCGCAACATCTCCATCATAATAGGGTCTGCATTACCACACGCTCCACCATTCCTAGTTCCTCTTTGCATGATCAATTCACACTAGTACTCTGCAATTGCAAGTCGGATCCGTAATCCGCCACCCTACAACAAAATTCAGGACACACAACCTCCGGAATGAAAACGTTTCTTTGATACCACTTGAAGCAGTTGCTGATAAAGAGGGACCTCAAAGAGATCAATCCGGACCGGTCAGCAAGAGTAAACACAATGGAAACACAAAGACATGATGGAGACAATGCAGAACAGATAGTTTTTATTGCATGAAATTTGATTACATCTAACCAAAAACAACCGAGTTACAACATACTGGGACACAAGCCTGGTAAAATAGGTCTCATCGGGACCTTGAATCGAAAGATATATCTTCTATGTACAGTCTAGCTATCTGATTCTTTGATAGATTGTCATTGATTTTATTCTAAATCATAATTACAAAAATATATATATATATCGATCCAAAGGATCTGGTCAGCCCAAAAGGGATCAAAACCTGAAGAACAAGACCTAACATGAAAATAACAAAGGTCGGCCTTCGCCAAGAGATTCCTCTGGAAAATCCAAAGGATGAAAAATAGAAGGTCAGTCACAAACCAAGGAACAAAGAGATCAACATCCAAGACTTCGCAAGCTATGGAATGGGTTTCAATAGATTACCAGAATAGGTCTCAGGCAATTGGTAACAAGAAACTGTTATGGAAACCAGTACTGATATCTTGTCAAAAAGTGCTCCAAATGCGATGTGGTCTGAAAGAAAGAAAGATGATCAAGTGTTCAAGTAGAATCCAACTCCATAGGACCCAATGAGCCGAAACCGGGACACACGGAATGGAAAACTAAAACTATAAAAAGAAAATAAAACAGAAAGGAAAAATGTTTTTCGTTGATGCAAGATTATTGTGAACCGGGGATGCTCCTTCATTAGCAGACAAGACATCGAATACAAAATTACCTAAGAATATCACCTATACATATAAAAATCATCAACTTTGATAACAAGGTCGGCCAAACCCTTAGCCCTCAACTCAAAATTACAAAAAATACATTACATGATACAAAGATCGACCACCAAGCCAATATTATGATTTACATTACATGGCATGGACCTAATTCAAATTCCCAAACAATTACATCCACCAGAAATACCACCAAGATGAATCGCAACACATTACACCAATCGAGAAGAACCCTCAGTATCAATAACATAGAATATCCAACCGGACCCAAATAGGATCACCAAATCTTCACGCTAACCAATGTGAAGCCACCAAACAATTGAGACACAATCAAAAACACCTACAACATGTTATGAACGATTTCTAAAAGCTAGGTCAAAATCACTTAACCACTTCATCAAATATCATCAATCGGGACCAAGAACAACAACCAACAAACTAGAAGATAATCAATAGCTTCCAGAGTACCAAATCATGAACCAATAGAATATGAAATACACATAATCATCATGAATATCCTACCAAAACTAAATCCAACAAATTAAACATACCATAATAGAATCTCTAATAACCTCTTCCAAAACCATGTCCAACTCAAGAACGCTAGAAACCAACCAAAGTAGTGTTGACATCAATGACAACACATAATCAATTCCTACATAATGCCAACAATCTCCCCCTTTGGCGTTGATGGCAACACTGAATGTGAAAAACATCCAAGTGTTAAGGAACGCCAGCAAAAACCAAGAAACAACAAAAAATCTCTCCCCCAAACTAGAATATGATTATCTATTTTTCACATGGACATCTCTCCCCCTTTGAGATCAATAACAAAGGGCTGATGCCAAAGTATAGAACCAAACAGCTAACTACTCCTCCTGAGTGGTAGCACCATCTCATCAACCCGGATTAGAAGATATTTTTGATAAGCTCACTTGATTGATGCATCTCTAAGTCTCTTCCGGAGAGGTGGTGACCCCCAATTAATTTCTAAGATATTCAAAAGTATCTTTAGGCAATGGTCTCATTAGAACATCTGCAATCTGTTCCTGAGTGGGCACATATACTAATCTGATTTCCTTTGCTTCAACGTTTTGTTTCAAGAAATTGTATCTTATAGATATGTGTTTTGATTTCGAATGAAATACTCGATTCTTTGACATATCAATAGTATTCGTATTATCACAGTGAATAAAAATAGGCTCATCATAAGTTACCCTTATATCCTTCAACATTTGCTTCATCCATAAGATCTGAGTACAATTTGTTGTAGTAGCTACATATTCAGCTTCAGCAGTAGATAATGAAGTGCATGATTGTATTTTGGTAAGCCATGAGACTAACTTCTTCCCAAGAAAGAATACACCACCTATAGTGCTCTTCTGGTCATCAATATCTCTTGCCCAATCTGAGTCTGAATAGGCACATAATCTGAAATCATCATCCTTTGGATACCATAACCCATAATATGTTGTTCCTTTCGAATATTTGAATATCCTTTTAACATCAATGTCATGATTTTTTCTTGGATTAGACTGAAATCTAGAAGCAATGCATACATCATTCATTATATCCGGTCCGGTCTAAGTTAAGTACAGTAATCCACCAATCATTGATTTGTATCTAGATGAGTTCCCTTTAGGAGATTCATTAGTCTTTGATAGTTTGCAACCGGTTATCATAGGTGTTCCAACTAGTTTTGAGTTTTCAAGTCCAAATTTCTTTAGAAGTTCTTTCACATATTTATTTTGACAAATGAAAATACCTTTATTAGTTTGAGTGATCTACAGACCTAAGAAAAATTTCATCTTACCAATAATAGACATTTCAAATTCATTCTTCACGTCATCAACAAATATCATGCATAGATTTTCTTCTCCTCCAAAAATGATATCATCAATAAAGACTTCAATGATCAACATGTCATCATGCTCAATCTTATAATATGTTACTATCAACATTACCTTTGCTAAATCCGAGCTTCAAAATATGTTTATCCAATCTAGCATACTAGGCTCCAGGGTTTGTTTTAATCCATATAAGGCTTTCCTCAATCTGCAAACCATGTCCTTGTCCTCTGATAGTGAAAATTTGTCAAGCTGCTCAATGTAGACTTCTTCTTCAAGATCTCCATTTAGAAATGCACATTTTTCATCCATTTGATATACCTTGTAGTTCTTGTGTGCAACATAGGAAAGAAATAGTCTTACAGCTTCAATCCTTGCAACTGGAGCATAATTTTCATCATAATCAATTCCTTCTTGCTATGAGTATCCTTTGCAAACTAATCTAGCTTTGTTTCTTACAACTCGTCCTTCTTCATTCAATTTGTTTCTGAATACCCATTTAGTTCCAATAACATTTTTATCTTCGGGCCTAAAAACCAATTCTGATGAATTATTCTTTTCTAACTGATTTAATTCTTCTTCCATTGCTTTCATCCAATTCTCATCTTTACATGCTTCAATAACTGATTCCAGTTCAATTTGAGAAATTAAACATACCTCTTCAGCAGCTAACCTTCTTCTTCTCATCACACATTTTCTCTTACAGATTATGAACCTTCTACCGGAGCAAAATAAGAACAACAGAGTGAAATATAAAGTTCATGAGAGTACACGACACCAATATTTTGATGAAGAAAACCCGGTGAAGGGAAAAACCACGGTAGGAAACCCTACCCATGTAGTCAGATAATACTTCTGCAGTAGTATGTGAAAATATTACAATAGGGATTGCACTTGCAATCAGGCCAACAACCTAGAGGACACTCCTCAACACAAAAGAGAAGTCTCACTGACTTACATAATCGTTAGACTACAATCCGAGGGAAATGAACTATGAAAATAGCATCTCTAATGCTTGGTTACAATTCCGCTTATGCACAGTTGTCTGCCCTGCAACACCAAACTCTCCACAACACTTCACTGAATGATATATCCTTGTTCACACATTTACCTCTCTCTGATAATGTAGACAAGACATCCAATAAAAAATTACCTAAGCATATCACCTATATATATACAAATCATCAACCTTGATAACAAGGTCGGCTAAACCCTTAGCTCTCAACTCATAATTACAAAAATTACATCACATGATACAAAGATCGACCACCAGACCAATATTATGATTTACATTACATAGCATGGACCTAATTCAAATTCTCAAAGAATTACATCCATTGGAAATCCCACCAAGATGAATCATAACACGTTACACTAACCGCGAAAAACCCTCAGTGTCAATAACACAAAATATCCAACCGGATCCAAAAGGATCACCAAATCTACATGCTAGCCAATGTGAAACCACCAAACAATTGGGACATGATCAAGAACACCTGCAATATGTTAAGAACCATTTCTAGAAGCCAAATCAAAATCACTTAACCACTTCATCAAATATCATCAACCAGGACCAAGAACAACAACCGGCAAACTAGAACATAATCAACAACTTCTGGAGTATCAAATCACGAACCAAGTGAATGTGACATACACATAATCATCATGAATATCCTACTAAAACTGAATCCAACAACCTGAACATACCAGAGTAGAATCTTTGATAACCTCTGCCAAAACCATGTCCATCCGGAGTAGGTCAGCAACCAACTGGAGCAATGTTGACATCAATGATAACACATAATCAATTCCTGCATAATGCCAGGACATTCCTCATGTCTTTGATCTTGTATTTGAGTGTTTGAAGGTTCTCCAACACTTGGGATTCTTCTCCATTATAAGCTAGTGTAACTTGAGACCCAATAGTCTAGGACCTTTGTTATCTTTATTTTGTTTATAATACATTTGAATTCCAATTCTTGTTCTAAGTTCTTTTCTATAGTTCTTGAGAGTTTGTGATGTTTTTGTATTAAATCCTAGCTTGTGTTTACCCTCTAGTCAAGAAACTAGTGCTAGCCTAAGAATACAATGCAGACTAATGCACCTGTTTGGGACAACACAAAAATAGAACTATAGTACTAGATCTAGACATATGTTCCTAGGTGCCAGTGTCCCACCTAGGTTCTAATATTCCATTTGTATGCTATTGTCATATTTGGATATTAGTACCCTTTGGTGACTCATTTTCTTGTCACGTGTTGAGCTTTTTTGTCAAAAAGTGTTAGATTTAAATAGTCAAGAAATGCATTGTCTTGGGAAGCATGTCATCGACTGGAAGTGACATGATATTGTTCTAGTTGGTAGAGAGATTATAGCCCCCAATTAGGTAAAACCTTGTGAAGATTTCCATTGTGTTAGTTCTTGTTTAAGTAGGTTATTGAGTGGATTGGAGGATATTGGAACCCCCATATGTATTCCCTCACAAAAAATTAATGGTTTAATCATCTAGTTGAGATGTGTCGACTCTTAACTCATTCCAATATTTGTGAAGGTTTTATAGTACCATAAGGCATATACGAGTGTCTTTGTGTAGATTTCAGGTATATGCTTCCCCATTCTACCCTGGTCTTCTTTTGTGAGACTACATAGCCATTTGTTGGTACATTATCATTTCTTGGTTACCAATCCTTTCTCATGGGTTCATTGTGGAGGTTTCATCTCATAATTGGTAAGTCTTTTGTTGATGTTTCCTTACTTGTATCAATATTGAGTTTATTATTATTGTTGTTTCCTATGTGTTGTAATGTTTGTCATGATACTTGTTTCAACATTATTAGATAAGTGTAACATGTTTTTGTTGCTATTGTTGTTTGAAAAAAATTATCCTAAGTGTGTTGGCTTGGGATATTATAGTATTTTTACCATTATTCCCACCAAGAGACCTTGATGATTTCTTGTTGTGCAACTAGTGAATGATGATCCCAAAATTCCTTTTGCCGCATAGTCAAAGTTGAGCTAGCAGTAAGAAATTAGCAGAAATAAGACCTTCAAACTGGGCGGCTTAATTCAAACTTCTTACCCGCACACGCTATATGAAGGGTATTGACAAATTTAAAAGCGATGCTAATCACAGCGTATTTCATTTGGGCTTTAGGTGCAAAGCAAGCTAAGAATGAAGATGATGATACTCCCCCTGCTACTCTTCCTCTCTGCACTGCCTGCTCATATGGCAAAGTCTTCTAATTATTCTGATCAACAAGCCCTGATTGGTTTCAAGGCTTCTCTCCTTTTGGATCCATATAATTCCTTGTACGATTGGTCTCCCAATCACACCTTCTGTAATTGGATTGGTGTTGCATGTTCTTCTCGTCGACAGCGTGTGGTGTCCTTGAATCTCACAGGTAAGGGATTACTTGGCCCTATCTCTCCCTTACTGGGAAATCTTTCCTTCCTTAGAGTGCTTGATCTCTCTAATAACAGCCTGCAGGACCATATTCCACATCAGATCGGAAAACTTTTTCGTTTGAGAAGGCTTCTTCTATCTCGCAATAGATTGGAGTCCTCTATCCCGTCTTCTCTGGCAGGCTGTCGGTCTTTGCAAGATATCAGTTTCTCTTATAATAATCTGAGCGGCCCCATTCCTTTCGAGCTTGGTCTTCTTCAACGCTTAGAAACCCTTTGGGTAGGAAATAACAACCTTACAGGCACACTCCCATTATCCCTAGGTAACCTCTCCTCAATAAATGAGTTGATATTGAGCTACAATAGTCTCTATGGTGGTATTCCCGGGGAATTGGGTATGCTCAGTAAACTCAGATGGCTTGATCTGGACTTCAATTACTTGACAGGACCAATTCCCACGGCCCTTTTGAATTGCACTCTTCTAAAAACATTAAGAGTGGGTCATAACCTCTTAACTGGCCACATTTCCTGGGAGTTTGGCAAACTATCAGAGTTGCAACAATTGCACCTATTTACAAATCAATTCACGGGAGAAATTCCTAGTTCTCTTTCTAATTGTTCTCTTCTTCAAAAGCTTCAACTTGCGTTCAACAATCTGACCGGTACGGTGCCCTTGGAGTTTGGCAGATTGCTCCAGCTTGAATGGCTTAATTTATGGAGCAATCAACTTGTGAGTGGAAGCAGCGGTTTGTTATTTCTAACAGCCTTGAGTAATTGCTCCAACTTATATCATATAGATTTGTCTGAAAATCATTTCACTGGCATTTTAACTTCTTCAGTTGGCCTCCTCCCAAGTGGTCTCTCATATTTCCTTTTGCCCTACAATGAAATCGCGGGAAGCATACCAGATGAGATTGGTAACCTGACAAGCATAACAGCGCTAGATTTACGTGCAAACCTTTTCAGTGGCACCATCCCATCTTCATTGAGTGCACTTCCCATTCTTGAAAGATTGTGTTTAGACAACAATAATTTACATGGAGTAATTCCAGAAAGTTTTGGTCAAGCAAAAAGGCTGGGGCTGTTGTCAATATGTTGTAACACGTTATCAGGGAAAATTCCAGATACTCTTGGCAGCCTTCCCCAACTAAGACAGATTTATCTTCATGACAACCAATTGTCAGGAGAAATACCTGCCAGTCTTCCAAGATGCCAAAATCTGGAGCTGCTGGATTTGTCTTACAATAAATTTACAGGCAAGATACCGCCAGAAGTTGCTGGTCTCCAAAATCTCATTTTCTATTTCAACGTGTCTAGCAATTTATTAGAGGGTTCTTTGTTGGAAATGAGTAAAATGGAAATGGTCCTTGCTATAGATGTATCTTCTAATCATTTCTCAGGTGTCATTCCAATCGCACTGAAAAACTGCAAAGCACTGGAATACCTTAATCTGTCTTGGAATACATTCACAGGCCCAATTCCGACATCACTAGCAGAAATGAAAAATCTTCAGGACATGGATTTTTCCAGCAACAATTTGACAGGAAGAATACCAGTGGCTTTCAAAGACATGAAAATGCTCCGGCATCTCAATCTCTCTTCAAACAGTTTGACTGGAGAGGTCCCAAAGGGAGGAATTTTTGCAGTAATGGATGTTTCAGCAGTTATGGGAAATCTTGGCCTTTGTGGAACATGGATACACTTGCTGCCATGCTCTCATTCCAAACACAAACAGTCATCCGTCTCCATAAGGGTAATAATTCCTATTGTAGTGGGCATTGCAATTTTGATCATGTCTCTTCTATTGGTAGCATTTTCGTATAAATGCAGACGTTCCAGTACCCCTGCTCTCAAAATATGGCCTCAAAAAATTTCATATGAAGAACTTGTAGATGCAACTGATGGATTTAGTGAGACAAACATGTTGGGAATTGGTTGTTTTGGATCAGTTTATAAAGGGATTCTAAGCAGTGGAAGAAATGTTGCTGTTAAAGTTCTGAATTTGCAAGATCAAAATGTTCACCAGAGTTTTATCAAAGAATGTAATGTATTAAAAAGAGCTAGGCACCGCAATGTGATTAAAATTATTTCAGCTTGTTCTAATCTTGATTTTAAAGCTTTGGTTCTTCCATTTATGTCAAATGGAAGTTTGGAGAGATGGCTATATCTTCAAGAAGGAGCTCAATGCAATTTAGATTTGAATGATCGATTAAAGATAGCATTGGAGATAGCACAAGGACTAGTATATCTACATCATCATTGTTTCGTACAAGTGATCCATTGTGACCTAAAACCTAGTAATGTGCTATTAGGGGATGACATGTCTCCAAAGATTGCAGATTTTGGCATCGCCAAACTAATCGTTGGGAATTCCACGGATTCATTGACTTCTACAGGTGTACTCAGAGGATCTATTGGCTACATTGCTCCAGGTATTATTTTTGCACTATTAAAATTTGTATCAATGTTGGTATGCTTTCCTACATCACTTAAATGTTTAAAATGTATTGATAATCATTAACCACTGTATTATTTTACAGAGTATGGATTGGGTTGTAATATTTCTACAAAAGGAGATGTGTACAGCTATGGAATTTTATTGTTGGAATTGTTAACAAGGAGAAGACCAACAGATGAAATGTTTGTAAGAGTGAATCTGCAAGAATGGGTAGCTGCAAATTTTCCAAATAAAGTTTTAGATGTAGTGGATATTAAATTCCTTGGAGATACTGATGAA
Source organism: Cryptomeria japonica (assembly GCF_030272615.1). Lineage (NCBI taxonomy): Eukaryota > Viridiplantae > Streptophyta > Pinopsida > Cupressales > Cupressaceae > Cryptomeria > Cryptomeria japonica. The sequence continues at coordinate 234,752,070 of NC_081408.1, read as the reverse complement.
TTAGAATCATCACTACTTTTGTCATGCCTCACTCAAATTTTGGAAGTGGGTTTGGTTTGCACGAGGGAATTGCCTCAACATCGACCAAATATGATAGAGATAGTCGAGAGATTAGATAAGATTAGAGGCATGTTTCTTGGTATTCATAGAGATTTTCAATTGCCAATAGATATCTCTTCCTTGATTGAAAGTAATAGAAACCAAAGAAATACCAATTTTGATATTGATGGAAGTTATGCTTCTACATCATAACTGCATAATTGTATTAATGAATTTGATTTGTAGGAAAAATTACATCAACAAGGACCAAACATGATGTCATTGAAATATAAAATAAAATTAGAAATATATATTTCTTCTTAAAACTTGTCAGTTAACAAATTCAAGAAATACCAATTCTAATAAATCTACAAAATATTGCCTACATCCACATCTAGCTCTATTTTTTTTTTTTGTGAATTATTACTCTGATAGTTGTACTATTTTATATTTAGACCTTAAAGTTTTTCCTTGGAGAAAGCTTGTCAAACAATTTATTCTACTTGTCCATGCTTTCGATTATGTTAGATATGACTTGAAGTTTTCCATAGACAGAATTTTTACAATACTAAAAGAAACCTTCTAAGCATTCCATCTCATTAAATATCTGCACAACATGCACATTTTTTTTATAATATTTACACATTTATAACCTTCTACAACCCCAGTAACTTCGTATATGACTTAGCTCTGTACCTAAAACCCAACACAGATTTCCATCCACGTCCAAAGCTATGATGATGTATATAGTCTTTCTCATTTCATCTTCCTCGAGCAGCACTATAGAACAAGCTTTTAGCTTTTCCAACACTTTGATTAACATGCATGCAAAATCTGAAAGTCTACACAACGCAATGGACATGTTAAAAAGGCTTGAGAGGCTTTCAAGAAAATGCAATGTACAGGTGTAAAGCCAGATTCAACACTGTTTGCTAAGAAATATAATATCATGACGATTGTGACAGAGCGTAGCGTGAATTGTTTGACAGAATACTTCAAAGAGGTGTCATCTCATGGAAAAAAATGATTGCAATTTGTGCATAGAATATATTTTTTTGAATGGACTTTAGAAACTATCAAGCAAATGCAATTAGTTGAAATAATTCCGAATTCCACAACCTTTGCCCGCATCCTCTCTGCTCGTAGAGATTCCTGAGAAATGAGGAATTACAGACAGAGAAAATGGATTTGTGAAAAGACTCTAAAAACTTGCAAGCAATTGTAATCGGCTGCTGCATTTACAAATACCTGCAAAATGTCGAAGCGTAAACAAGGCATAGCAACTGTTTGACTAAATGCCGTAAATAATGTAATCTCATCTATGTCAAAGCGTAAACAAGGCATAGCGTACCCATGCAAGAGACAGACGTTTAGAAAATGCATCTGAAGTGTTTAGCAGAATTCCTCAAAGAGATATCATCCCATGGATGAATTAAAACCATATCCATTCCGCGTGAACCGTCTGACAAAATGCCCGTGGATAATGCACAAACCAAGCGTGTGCACTGTTTGATCAAATGATTAAAAGAAATTTGGTAATCCGGATTCCGGAATACCACGATTCCTGATTCGACAACGTTTGCCAGCGTCCTCAGAGCTTTTCAAGCAAGTGCAAATTGATAAGCATGCTTTTCATATGATGCTTTAATGTTGGATAAAGACAACAATTTTTGGTCAATGATAGTTAAAAGAAATAATGGAAATTTCTAATTTAATCTTATATTTAGAAAAACAGTTTTTATTTTAAGAAAGTTAGATGATTTCATTAATGCAATTATGGAGATCATGTGGATATGTTCTTAATTACTTTAATGGAATTAAAGAGGTTTTTCTATGTTGAATGCTGATTCTAATTTAGAAATATTCTATATATCGGCAATGTTATAATGAATTGTAGATTGCAAGAGCAATTGTTAAGAAGATTTTGTAAATTGCAAATTGAGATTGTAAGAGGGATAACGGCAACTGATAGTGGTAGTTAGCTATGGAGTTTCTCTGAGCAATAAGAATACTGATACCCTTGCCCTGTGGATGTTTCCTTAATGTTTTGTCAAGGTCTTATCACGTAAATCAGCATCTTATATATTGTTCTATTATTCCATTTTATTCTCTTTATTATTTCTCTGCAACTAATTTATGCTGCAATATTTGATCTTCTGAATTTATACTTCCGCTTCCACAACATTTAACAAATGCAATGATTATTAAAATTTCAAAAAATGGATGCGTTGAAAAAGCTTTAGACACTTTTAAACAAGTAAAATCCGTAGGTGTACAGCCATCCCGTGTAGACGTGTGCAAAATGTTTGACAGAATGGCTCATCTCAAGCATTGAAATGAAATAATTACAGATTGTGCACAAAATAGATTTTGCAGGGAAGCTCACAAAATCATTGAATTAATGCAGTGCTCTCAAACTATATATGAATAGAAGCTAAGTATTTCCAATGCCACTTTTTAAGTTGGATCTTAAAAATACTGCAATATATATCCTTCGATATCAGCCTGGCAAACATGAAGCTAAGTCTGCACTATGAATGAGCATTGTTGAGACTCAGGTATTGACATACAACAAAGCATAATGAAGCTAAGTCTGCACTATGAATGATGCTTACTGGACCTCAATAATATCATTCTCTTCAAAAAAGGAAAATTCCTTTTTGAAAGATGTGAGTAGTATTTTTATCTTAAGTTGAAACTCTTGATGGAGTATGTTTGAAAAGTTATTGATGAAAAATCTTGTGAAGTAACACTTTGGAACATGAAGGAGAGGGGTGGAACCAATTTTCATTCGTGTGAGATTTGTTATTAAATGGTCATTGATACAACACACAAAGAAAACATGTCATGATATATTGATCACAGTTTTCAAACTAGTGTTGATCTACAAAAATGACAAAATGATGGCGAGAAAAGAATTGGGGTGTTTGCTAAGTTCGATATAATGAAAGGGGAATTTGTCTCATTTTATTCAATTTGGCATCGATCAGCAATATCATAATGGTGCAATTGATTGTAAACATTTTCTAGGAGAAAAACCTAATAGATAGAAGTTGTCTTTAGATGTGGCAGAATAAAATTGTGGTCTAGGAAATCAATGTTTCATGATCCTCGTAGAATTCATATTTACACAATTATTATGGTCTTAAAGAGACTTCAAATGGATATTTGACCATGGATCTTTATTTTCCCTCTACTAGTCATGGAAAAAGGTTTTATCATGGAAGAATTACAAATTATATTTGAGCTACTCACGAGTACACTACTATGCATGATGATGGATCGTCATTCCTCTAATTAATATAAAAAAATGATGGCTATATTTAACTATGCTATTAAAATGACATCATTAATATAGGTATCTACTCCCCTAATTTAAGGTCCATTTAATTATACACGAAGTGGTCTATGTTTGAAAAATATTTTACAACAAAAGAATTGGTGATATTCCTCTCGGTGAAGGAAAGACTATCATTATTAGGATAGATGCAAATAGGATAGAAATTTTTTCTTTGCATAATGAATAATCAATAGACCAAATGTTATGTCAAGACTTGTGAGTGTAAATGAAAATGATTTCAAGAAGCTCTTATTAGAGAGCAAAGAAAAATGCTCCTATCATTTTCATTTATGTGATTGATTCATTGGTTCCAAAACTGGAGAAAATAAATATTAAACAAAAATATTTAGCCAATGATCTAGGTTGTTTACTAATTGCGTTGTTGTAAAAGGACATACATATCAATTGTGTCCTCTCTTATAGAAGATGAATAAAATTTTACTGAGAGCTATAATTATAAACTTTTTAGCAAGGTCAAATACATGGACACAATCACTAACATCATTGACAAGTAGGTCTCACTACATCTTTCAAGAATGCTATGGAAAAGAAAGCCATTGATGATGCAAAGTTTGGTTTAGTTCTTATATTGATTCTTTAACCCTCTACTTTTAAGACTTGATGATCACAACACAAAAAGAAATATCAATGTCATTTAAAATATTCTCACAAAATTTGACAGAGATGTAGTTGGAGTAGATTTCTTCAAAGACTAAGTTACTCATGATTGAAAGAAGACACAGTCTAAATTCTAACCAAAACAATGAATTGTTCTTTCTTCAAAATTATGGGTTTAAGTTACCATTTACAAAAGTGGCATTTGTCACATTGTAAGTATGGCTAGAAAATGAGCTATACTTGCACAAAAATGATGAAAATTATAACCAATTAAGGTTTATAATTTTCATAACAAATGTATTTCAAAAAGGTAGGTGGAGGGTAGTTATCAAGTTACTTACTATGTAGTTATTCTTTGAAGCCTATAGATACAAGGCTAATTCCAATGTCAGGAGAGACTTATTAGAGGACATTTTTAGTGACTTTTGGTCTTGCACTATGTACAAAAGAGATTCTAAGATAGTATAATCTCACAAACATAATAAAGAATGCATTTGTTCATGTTTTCTAAATGTTTTCTAAGCTATTCTTTCTAACTTTTCATACATTAAATTAGTGATCTCTTTATATATCCATGTGAATAATTGATAATCTATGTAATTGAGGTGATGAAACACTCCAATTTCTTGGTACATATTGATTTGGATGTTCTAGTCTATCATATCTCTTCATATGTTGAGGTTCATTATCCCTCTTATGTCATCATTATAGTGTGTGTTAAAACCCCTTTACAATCATCATCACTTGTGAAATCTCAATAGGTATTCATATGACTATTGCTAGGGTTTTGATTATTCATTTTCTTTTGTTTTGTCTTTTCTCTTTTTGTACTTTCTAGTTAAAAGTACAAGAAATCTTAGAAAACCCCATCATATGAGGGAGGATAGGGTCAGTTTTGGAGAAATGACCATAGTGACAAATCTATTTACTAACACAAAGAAAATACATAATGTAAAAAAGGTGGTCAATGAATTCAACATACCTACAACATGTCATACACCTAGAGGAACTAGATTCGCTAGGTTTCTATTATCTATCTCAAGTCATATCCCTATGATTCACAACAAACCATAGAAATGTATTGTATTTGGGTAGCTTACAACTTGACCATATTTTTTTCCTAAAATAATGACCCATGTTACCACTTGATTATATGAGGTGAAATTGAGAATCTCATATAATAACTTGACTATAGCTATTTTTCATCTTAACCACTAAGTCATTTAGAGGTTTTGAAATAATGTAAAAACTCTCTAAGTTATCCTAAAATATAGTGTAAGTTAAGCTTGCTTAGTAATGGGAGAAATGAACACACTATTTCTTCCCCGACTAGAATTCAAGATGTATTTAGACACATAATCATTCACAAAAGTCTCAAAATAAGGTATCAATGGTCCTAATATTTTATTATCCAAAAGAGTGAATGGTTCAAGGAAATGATAATGTCAAAAATTTATTCTATTTCCTCTACTCATCTCCCACTCATCTTTTGAAAAATACATAATTTTTTAGGATCCTAAATAATTCCAAATGCTAAAACTCTTAGGTGACATGGTATCTTCCAATAAGAAATTCTCAACACAACTAAAGGTTTATTTCTCTTATAGTATACTACTTAAAAATCTATATTTTTATGCATACAACCTCCATAAAAGCTTCATTCCTAGGTACCTGCAAGAAGTTGTGTCCACTTTTTGGCCAAAAAGTGGAAGTTTTTTCCCATTTGTTTCAATTTCATCTTGTTTGACCTAAAGATTTGAGGCACTTAAATAATGAATCTTGGAAAAATTCAGTAATACAAAATGTAGTGCTCGAAGTCTACTTTCCAAATATGTAATTTATTTTAATACCCAGATCTTAAAAATGAAGTTTGATCAAGAATCACTAAAACCTATAGTTTAAAAGTCACTTTTCAGGATCATACCATGCTTGTGTACGGCGAGCATAATTTGACCTAAATGAAATCATTTTTTTAAATAATTTTGGGAAAAGATCTATAACTCACTCACCTTTCATGAGAATATTTTTTTGTAACTTTTTTTTGCATTTTTTTTTTTTTGTTAATTTTTATTGGGCATAATCATTGCTTTGAAAAATTCTTGTGTACGGCAAGCATAATTTGACCTAAACTTAACATTTTTTGGTTTTTTTTTTTAACACTATATAGAATTGTCTCTAGTTTGATGCCATATAATTTTATTTTTTTTTAACTTACAGACAAAAAATTTATTAAAAAACTATGTTATTTTGAGTTTATAGACCTCTTTCATTAGTAATTATTCTAAAAATAAAAATATTGATCCATTTTTATAAAAAATTACATATTTCGAATCTAGACAGTCTCTACTATAATTGGTTTTCATTGTTTAAAAAAATTCTGAAAATTTGGTGTTCAGATATATTTTTGAAGTCATAATTTTTTATGAAGATTGATTTGGCCTTCAAGTTGCAGGTCAAACTAGGTCCAAGCCAAAGGGTCGGCTCTCCAAGTCATTTCCCAAGCCAAAACCGAAGCTACAACCGAACCAAAGTTTGAAATTTTTAGAAACGGGATCCCATTTCATTTATAAAAAAAAATTAAAAACACATTTAGCAAATGGGATCCCGTTTCAAAAAAAAACGGGATCCCATTTCCTTTTTTTCTTTTTTTTTTTTAAATAACTTAAAAAAAAACAAAAAAACTATATACACATTTTTTTTTAATTATTTTTAAACAAACTATATATACATGAAATATAACATTTAAGTTTAAGTCACATTTCTCTTTTTCTTTTTCCTTTCTTATACTTTAAGTTATATTTCATGTATATATTGGCAGGATGTTTGAGAGTGGTTTCAAATCTCTATGAGTTATAATACAGATTCTAGATTTTAAAAGATCTTATAAATTGTGATGTAATAGTTCCTATAATATCATAATACAACCTATTATGTCATAATAAGTCCCATTGTGATATAATAGATCCTAATGTCTCTATTGTGTCATAATAGGTCCTATTGTGTCATAATAGGTCCTATTATGACATACTATGACCTATTAAGTCATAATAGGTCGTATTATGTTATAAGACCCCTCAAAAGGACCTATTATGATATTATACCTCTTAATAGGACCTATTATGACATAAGATCCATTAGTAGGACCTATTGTGACATAATAAAATCGATTATCACATAAGGGTAAGTGCACCAAGATGGTGAATAGAAAAGTGGCCACATGCAAAAAAAACGAAAATTTTCATAACCCATGCATGTTCTGGAAATTCAAAAGTGCTAGGCTCAGTAACACCAAGCCTAGCCAAAAAAAATTAAAAAAACAAAAAGTTCCTCAAAACCCGTTAAATTTTATAATAAATAATCAAAAGTTCCTCAAAACACATACGGGTTTTGAGGAACATTATAATTTATAATAAAAAATCAAAAGTTCCTCAAAACCCGTACTAGTTTTGAGGAACATTATATTTTATAATAAGAAATCAAACTTTCCTGAAAACCCATACTGGTTTTGAGGAAAATTATATTTAATAATAAAAAATCAAAAGTTCCTCAAAACCATTATACTTTTTAGAAACCTGCGAGTTATGCAAAACTAGAAGTTTTTGTCTTAGTTCTGCATAACTCGTACAGGTTATATAGAACTAGGAACCAAATAGAAAGTGGGGAGAGAGAGAGAGAGAGAGAGAGAGAGAGAGAGAGAGAGAGAGAGAGAGAGAGTAGGATAAGGAGAGGGGGATGGAGGGAGAGGGAGAGAGGGGGAGATTAGGAAAAGGGGAGGGGGAGAGGGAGAGAGAGGGAGATTAGGAAAAGGAGAGAGAGAGAGAGAGAGAGAGAGAGAGAGAGAGAGAGAGAGAGAGAGAGAGGAGAGGGGGGACGGAGGGAGAGGGAGAGAGGGAGATTGGGAAAAGGAGAGGGGGAGGGGGAGAGAGAGGGAGATTAGGAAGAGAGAGAGAGAGAGAGAGAGAGAGAGAGAGAGAGAGAGAGAGAGAGAGAGAGAGAGAAGGGGGAGAGGGGGTAAGAGAGAGAATAGGATAAGAAGAGAGGGAGGGAGGGAGATTGGGAGAGAGAGAGAGAGAGAGAGAGAGAGAGAGAGAGAGAGAGAGAGAATAGGATAAGGAGAGGAGGAGGGAGGGAGATTGAGAAAAGGAGAGGAGGAGGGAGGGAGATTGAGAAAAGGAGAGGGGGAGAGGAAGAGAGAGTTACACATATAGAGAGAAGGGGATAGGAAGAGAGGGAAAGAGATAGGGTTAGGAAGAGAGAGAGAGAGAGAGAGAGAGAGAGAGAGAGAGAGAGAGAGAGAGAGGACGAAGGGAGAGGGAGAGAGAGGGAAATTGGGAAAAGAAGAGGGGGAGGGGGAGAGAGAGGGAGAGTAGGAAGAGAGAGAGAGAGAGAGAGAGAGAGAGAGAGAGAAGGGGGAGAGGCGGTAAGAGAGAGAATAGGATAAGAAGAGAGGGAGGGAGGGAGATTGGGAGAGAGAGAGAGAGAGAGGAGAGAGAGAGTAGGATAAGGAGAGGAGGAGGGAGGGAGATTGAGAAAAGGAGAGGGGGAGAGGAAGAGAGAGTTACACATATAGAGAGAAGGGGATAGGAAGAGAGCGAAAGAGATAGGGTTAGGAAGAGAGAGAGAGAGAGAGAGAGAGAGAGAGAGAGAGGGAGAGAGAGAATAGGATAAGGAAAGGGGGATGGACGGAGAGGGAGAGAGAGGGAGATTCGGAAAAGTAGAGTGAGAGAGACAGAGGGGGGGAGGGGGATTGGGAAAAGGAGAGGGAGGGAGAGAGAGAGAGAGAGTTAGAGCTAGAGAGAAAAGGCGATAGGAAGAGAGAGAGAGAGAGAGAGAGAGAGAGAGAGAGAGAGAGAGATAGATAGAGAGAGATAATAGGATAAGGAAAGGGGGATGGAGGGAGAGGGAGAGAGAGAGGGAGATTGGGAAAAGGAGAGGGAGAGGGAGAGAGAGAGAGAGGGAGATTGGGAAAAGGAGAAGGAGAGGGAGAGAGAGAGGGAGATTTGGAAAAGGAGAGAGAGAGAGAGAGAGAGAGAGAGGGGGGGGGATTGAGGGAGAGGGAGAGAGGGAGAGATTAGGAAAAGGATAGAGAGAGAGAGGTAGAGGGAGAGGGAGAGAGAGGGAGATTGTGAAAAGGAGAGGGGGAGGGGGAGAGAGAGAGAGAGAGAGAGAGAGAGAGAGAGAGAGAGAGAGAGAGAGAGAGAGAGAGAGAGAGAGAGATTGGGAAAAGGAGAGGGAGGGAGGGAGGGAGGGAGAGAGAGTTAGAGATAGAGAGAGAAGGGGATAGGAAGAGAGAGAGAGAGAGATAAGAGAGAGAGAGAGAGAGAGAGAGAGAGAGATTGGGAAAAGGAGAGGGAGGGAGGGGGAGGGAGGGAGAGAGAGTTAGAGATAGAGAGAGAAGGGGATAGGAAGAGAGAGAGAGATAGAGAGAGAGAGAGAGTAGGATAAGGAAAATGGGATGGAGGGAGAGGGAGAGAGAGGGAGATTGGGAAAAGGAGAGGGAGAAGGAGAGAGAGAGGAGGAGATTGTCAAAAGGAGAAGGGGAGATTGGGAAAAGGAGAGGGAGAGGGAGATTGGGAAAAGGAGAGAGAGAGAGAGAGAGAGAGAGAGAGAGAGAGAGAGAGATAATAGGATAAGGAGAGGGGGAGGGAGGGAGATTGAGAGAGAGAGAGAGAGAATAGGATAAGGAGAGGGGAAGGGATGGAGATTGGGAAAAGGAGAGGGGGAGAGGAAGAGAGAGTTAGACATATAGAGAGAAGGTGATAGGAAGAGAGGGAAAGATATAGGGATAGGAAGATAGAGAGAGAGAGAGAGAGAGAGAGAGAGAGAGAGAGAGAGAATAGGATAAGGAAAGGGGGATGGAGGGAGAGGGAGAGAGAGGGAGATTCAGAAAAGTGGAGTGGGAGAGAGAGAGAGAGAGAGAGAGATTGGGAAAAGGAGAGGGGGCGAGGGAGAGGGAGAGAGAAGAAGATTAGGAAAAGGAGAGGGGGGAAGGGGGAGAGAGAGAGAGAGAGATGGAGTAGGGGGAGAGGGGGTAAAAGAGAGAATATGGGATAGGAAGATAGGGAGAGAAAAGGATAAGGAGAGAGAGAGAGAGAGAGAGAGAGAGAGAGAGAGAGAGAGAGAGAGAGATAATAGGATACAGAGAGGGGAAGGGAGGGAGATTGGGAAAAGGAGAGGGGGAGAGGGAGAGAGAGTTAGAGATAGAGAGAGAAGGGGATAGACATAGAGAGAGAGAGATAGGGATAGGAGAAAGAGAGAGAGAGAGAGAGAGAGAGAGAGAGAGAGAGAGAGAATAGGATAAGGAGAAGGGGATGGAGGGAAGAGGGAGAGAGAGGGGGAGAGGGAGAGAGAGGGAGATTGGGAAAAGGAGAGAGAGAGAGAGAGAGAGAGAGAGAGAGAGAGAGAGAGAGAGAGAGAGAGAGAGAGAGTGGAGAGAGAGAGAGAGAGAGAGAATGGGATAGGGAGAGAGAGCAGGAGAAGGAGGAGAGGGTGAGAGAGATGAGGTAGAGAGATAATGAGAAGGAGAAAAGGGTGAGAGACTCGATAGAGAGAGAAGTGTGAGGGGGAGAGAGATGAGATAGAACTCAAGGAGGATAATTAGGGCTCAGAATAGACAAATACGATGATGGGGAAGGAAGACGAGAGAGAGAAAGGAAAGCAAGTGATACATGCATGTATACAAACATATATAAATATATTTATATTAATAGATGTATATATAACTATAGATATGCATATATACATACATAAACACATTATATATGTATGTTTGTATATATTTGTAGTAAATGCTATGTTCGCAAGCATACATTATTATGTCTTCATAACTCGTACGGGTTTTGTGAAACAAAAAATAATGGTTTTAGTTCTACATAACTCATACTGGTTATGTAGAACTATGAATAGTACTTTTAGTTTTTCAAAACCCATGCGGGTTATGAAGAACTGTGAATAGTACATTTTTTTTTTCAAAACCCATGCGAGTTACGAAGAACTGTGAATAGTACTTTTTGTTTTTCAAAACCCATGCAGGTTTTGGCTTAGTAAGAGGGTTGGAAAATGACCCTAAGGCTTGCAAGCACATTTTCCCCCCATTTTTGTCTCTTTACACATTTTTTCATCTTCTAACATGATTCCTCGACTTTGTCATCATCAAGTTTACAAATGATTAAGTGGGTATCTCTAAAATTACCACCATAATCTCACATGTCTTCTTAGTTTTTTGACCATATAATGTTTTCTATTTTTGGACAACATTAGCATAGTAAACTTTAATTTTCTTTACCAGTGCCTTGACAATCCTCAAAGACATATGTCTACCATTTTTTCAATAACTTTTGATATACTTGACCAAATTCAAAATAAATTACATATTATTGTTCTACACTAGATTACATACACTTTTTAAAAAAGAAGTTTCCATTTTTGATTATTTTGATGCAAGTTATGCCTAGTGCACGAACAGGTACCAAATCTTGAGGATGTGGTCACTCAAACATTTCTTTATGAGGGCCTGCTCACATTTCAAGCCTTTGGTGATCATGTCATTGAAAGAATCTGTGTCTTTGACATCTAAGTGAAACTCCATTTCTTTGTTTAAGTTGGAAATAAATATTTCCACTAGTTCTTGTTAAGGCAACTGAAGAGAACGTCTGCTAGACATTTGATGCCATCGTTGTAGGAAGACTGAGAATAGTTCACCTGGTTTTTGTTTAGTGTTACACAGATCAGCCATGGTGATATCACGTTCAATGTTATGTGAGTAATGTGCTACGAACTTCTAGATGAGTTCCTCAAAATGTCCTAATGCCACCTGGTAATCAGGAAAACCATGATGTGGTTGTTCCTCCCAAGCTTTGTGGAAAAAGGCACATTAAGTATGTATCCTTGTATGCCACTTCAAAACAAGCTGAATGGAATTCTCTGACATGATCGTGAGGATCTCCTTTTCCTCGATACTTTTCAAACTTGGCTGTTTCGAACCCTCGCGAAAAAGGTGGCATATAAATATTCCTATCAAAGGGATAGGGACAAATGTCATTAAGTGAGAATTGATTAGTATTCACACCACTACGGAGTTGTTGGGCAATATTTTCAACTTGTTTCTGCAACATCTCTATGTCATTAGGAGGAGGAGGTGGTGGTGGATTACCTTGAGGAATGTTATATTTGATGCGATCTCTACCTCTATCATTCTCATTGCGAATCTGCCGCTCTGATGCTTGTCTTAGTTGTGCAAGATCAAAGTCAGAGGGGAGTTTAGCTCCTTCTTGAGAAAGCTTTAAAAAGTGAGCATCCTCCTAAGTATTTCATCAAAAAGTCTATTAAAGAGGGGGTTGTGTTGAGCCCTTTCTATGGTTGCAGGAGTAGGAGTACTTGGGTTTTCGTCATTTGAATTTCCTCCAAGTGCTTCTTGAAATTCATTGAGATTTTCCTCTTCTTCTTCTTCAATTTCTATTTCTCGTTGCCTTGACTGTGATCGGGTTTGGGCCATTTTGTTTAGAAGCTTTTGTTCAATTTGGGTGAAAATGATGATGAGTTGTTGATGAAATGAAAGATTGATGGTTGGTGAAGTGTTTTGCATATGGATCTCTAACACTTAAAGGTGGATGTGACAAAAATTATTTCTGGAATTGCTTGTTGTGTTTGATAAGGTTTGATGTGATAAGGTATAGAGAAATTTGAGATGTGTTATAGATTTAACTACCTAGTAATGAGAGGATTCACTCATACACTAGTTTTAACCTGCGTAGATATGTCTCTTAGGATGAGCTTATCCTAGATGTAGAAACAATCTAAAAAGTGTTTTGGTTGTGTTTGATTCAAGCAATATCTAAAAGAGAACTTTAGGACAAGAACCTCTTAATGTTTTGAGAGTTGAAAGATGGATTGATGATGTGAATGTGAGAATGGATGTTTAACTTCAATAAAAGCTTTGTGTCACAAATGGAACAAATTCTACCTCTTCACTTTCAGGCATTGGTGGCATTTCTCGAGCTACGTTGTATGTGATACAAATGTCTGGGAAGAAGTTGGGATTGATCTTGCCTCCTTGGTTTTTGTGATAACTCAAAGCTCTATATTGCATAAAAGCTTTGCGGTTCAATGATTTTGGATCAAATTCGTTTGATTTTCCTTGAAGATAAAGGCGCATGCGACGTAGGAAGGTTCTATGACAGAAAAATATTTGTCTATTTAGATAGAAGAATTTCCTTCTTTTGATTAAAGTCTTTGAGCTTAATGGTCTTTTCTTCAAGTTGATGTGTTGATAAGAATTCTTCTTTCTCAAGATGTGAAGAATGGTCATATATTTTGATACTTTTTTCTGTTTGTTTTTTATTATTATTATTTTTTTTGGTTCTTTGGTTGGTTGCTGAAAGATGTTTGTGTTGGATGAATACTTGTTTTGATTTTTCTTTGACAAGAAAACAAAGAAAGCACAAAAACACAAGAATGTTGCCTCAAAAGGCACAAATAAGTATGGGTCTAAATCAACCCAATCTTGGACTTTGTATGACCCTTTTTCCTTTAGGTGCTTTTTAAGGTGTTCTTCCAAACCCTGAAGTCGGCTCAATTTGTACTTAGTCTTGACTCACAAATGAAAACACTTCAAACACTTTTTATCCCTAAGGTCAAATGGCCAGTTGTGATAAATTCAGCCCACATCTTGATATTTCTTCAACTTTGGTACTACATACCTTATGAATCCCACTGTGGCAGGTAAGGATGTGATATACTATGTCTTGCATGAGAATAACAAATATATGATCCCTATGATGGGGGAGTTACCACTTTCATCAAGCCACAAGTGACTTTTCAAAAAGCTATGTTTTGACTCAAGGAAATATGTATGCTGTGTATCTTGGGAGCAAAACCATCTATGCTCTTGCACTGAATTGTTCTCAAATATTCTCAATCAATAGAAGAGGTGGGCCTCTACTTAGAGGTATTTAGTAATTTTTGATGTTTTTGGACATAAGTTCATTCTACAGTGAATCACTTAAGAGCCTTGTAACTTGTGGTGGGGCCCATTTGTCCTTTCGCCAAGTTACACTATAGGAACAGCTATACCCAAGGCTATAGCTTTTGCTCTCACCTGATTTTTATAGCAACTCGAAGGATTTACCGCGTGAGGTCATTCCCAAGAGTGATGATCCCTTGGAAGGCCTCTCTTAAAAATAGAAACTTTGAGTGTTACTAACACTTTTCTCTTGCACCTAGGACCACAAAAGCCAAGGGAGAGGATAGTGTGTGTTAGAAGTAGGACCACTTGACAAACTTTGCACAAGTGTGCCAATCACCAAAAACACTTGTTCTTTTTAACTGATTTTCATTCCAATGTGATCTAACTATTTGGAGATGTTGCTCCAATTATCATGTTGTTCTTTTTAACCAAGATATCAAAATGTTTGACACTTGACAAAATTTTGGAAAACAAAACCTGGTCAACAAAAATAAAGTCGTGTAGCCTCTGTAGCAAAAAAGGTAAATGTGAGGTTCCTTTTATGCACCAAATGAAAATTTGAGTTTGTTTTAGTTGCACCAAATAGAAAATGTGAAGTTCTTTTTATCCATTTGTAAAAAACAAGAAAGATGGAGTTCTTTGTTATACACAAAATGAAAAAGTTGAGTTTGTTTTAGTTGCACCAAATACAAAATGTGAAGTTCTTTTTATCCCTTTGTAAAAAACAAGAAAGATGAAGTTCTTTGTTATGCACCAAATGAAAAAGTTGAGTTTGTTTTAGTTGCATGAAATAGAAAATGTGAAGTTATTTTTATCCCTTTGTGAAAAACAAGAAAGATGAAGTTTTAAAGAAAAGAAATTTAAAATGTTTTAAACTAACTCCTTCCAAAACCTGCACAAAAAAATTAGAAAATCTGCAACTAAAACATTCAAAAAAAGTTAGTACACATGGTGGGCTCACAAGCCTAAAAAAGAATGTCCTTGAAGTTACAAAAGTGTTTGATTCACGCCGGGTTCACCAAATGATGTCATAGAAATGGGGACAAGGCAAAAATAAAGTTTAATGTTAATAAGTTAGTTTCAACCATAAAAACAAAACAAAGAACTAAAAACCATTCCAAATATATCAAAAGAGATTTCAAAAAGCATGAAAGAAGTTTAACAAAATAAAAGAAAGGAGAAGAGCCTCCCTAAGATGCTTCCATGATGCCTTTTGATGCTTCTCCCTTGTTTCTCCCCTCTCCAAGTCCCAAATGAGTTTAGCTCTCAGCTTTTAGCACTAGCAATGGATGCCATATGGAGATTCAAGATGGTTGAATATGATAAGAAAATGCTATGCAAGTGTAGATAGTGATGTTATGAAAAAGCTCTATGCTAATACCAGTATAACGACAATACTCTAATGCTTCCTTCTTTGCTTGAGGAGAAGGGTTCTATTTATAAAAGAAATGGGGAAATGAAGGGTTAAGATTGAGCAATCTTAACAAGGGTTAGGATTGAAAGATATTAAATCCATGTGAGACTTTCAACCCAATCCCATGTTGACATGTGTCACCATAAAGAGGCTTGAGAGGAGAGATAAGGAGCATTAAATACTTGAGGGGCCATGATGGTTACCCTAGTCAAAGAAATAAATGCTTTGAAGAGACACATGGGTTACATGAGGGTTAAGTTAGGGATCAAAGTCCTTAACCATGGGTGCAAGTGGAATTAACCATTAATGGTCATGTAAGAGCCATAAGTGGTTTGGAAGACTTTAGAGGTTAATTTGTTGAACACACAATCCATTAATTGCTTTTCAAAGACTTTGGAGTCTTTGAGAAGTGACTCCAATTTGCTTAGGAATGTGACAATATTTAGGGGATGGATTAGTTTAATTAGGAAGGGTTTAGAAGAATCTAGAAGGGGTTTAGGCATGCAAGTGGGTTTTGTAGGAAAATGCAAGTGGGAGGAATTTTGGGATTTTCAATTAAAATAAAATCATTTATTTCAATTAAATGGTGTAATTTGCATTTGGATAAATATTCAAATAAATATTAATTTATTTAAATGAGAAAAAGGAAGATAAAGCATTAAATGCTTGAAGACTTTGATGGAAACCATTAAAGGCTTAAGAAGACTCTAGAAGGAAGCCATTAAGTTTGAAGACTTTAAGGGAAACCATTAAAGGTTTCAAGTGGGTGAGGATAAATAGGTAATTTATTTAAAATAGTTGTGCAACTTGCATTTGTAGGAAAATGCAAGTGGGTGGAGGATAAAGGTGATTTAAATAAATAATTTATTTAAAATAGTTGTGCAACTTGCATTTGTAGGAAAATACAAGTGGGTGGAGGATAAAGGTGATTTAAATAAATTATTTATTTAAAATAGTTGTGCAACTTGCATTTGTAGGAAAATACAAGTGGGTGGAGGATAAAGGTGATTTAAATAAATGTTAATTTATTTAAATGTGAGAGGTGGGATTTTGGGGGATTTAAATAAATATTAATTTATTTAAATGTGAGAGAATATTTAATTAAATAAATATGATTTATTTATTTAATTAATGGTCTGAATTTGTTAAGTGAATTAAATCAAATAAATTGAATAATTTATTTAATTAATAGGAGAAGAGGGTTAAGATGAATTAATTAAATATATTAATTTAATTAATTATTAATTGATGGTTAAATAATCAAATAAATATTAAATATTCATTTAATTAGGTGGACAGATTTATGTGACTACATTTGCCCCTCTTTAAGACGGTGCAGTTTTATCACGTCGTTTCAAAGAAAGAAAAATAGGTGTGAAGAAATATGCCCCATAAATGTTAATTTAGTGGGTGGTATGCCCCCTTGAGAGATGGGCCAAAAAATTTCAAAAAATCGGGCAATCTCTTGAAAAAGAATGAGAAGTGGAGGGGAGGTAGAATAGAAGAAATTAACAATGGTGAAAGAATGGAAGAAAAATAGAGTGAATACAGAGAAATGGCAAGCCAGTGAGTACCCGTAGGTTATGCAGGAGATTCAGTACAAATGTGGTGTTGTGCTTTTGAATGATGCTATATAATTGATCAAAATGGTTGGACAATCTAGTGCAATTGGGTAAATTGCCCCAGTCGAGTCAAAGTGTGATAGTTGATGTCAGTTGGTCACTTGGATAGGATAAAGTTTGAGTAAGTGAATCAAAATGACCTAATGTGACTTGGACAATTGATGTAATTGCCCGATGAAGTCAAGGTATATGAAGCAAAATTCTCATTGAGATGTAGACAATTGATGTAATTGTCCATTGGATTGTGTTTGATTGGTTGATCAATTGATAGTGTGTGCATGTGATGGATGGTTGTGGGGAATCATGGCAGCCCCATTGAGACTAGGTCATTATGATAAATGCCTAATGTAGTCTAGGATTACCATGATCGATTACCTGTTGAGACCCGAAGATACTTGATCAGAGTATCTGTTGATAGTCTAGGTGTGTGGGAGTCGATGTGCCTGTGTAGACAGAGTAATTAGCTTGATTGGGTTGATGGGAGATGATGTAGGGTATGTGATGTGGATTACCAAGATGGGGAGGGTGAGAAGGGGTTTGATGTTAGATAGACGAAATGGAGGACCTATGACGCATTCCTATGGAAGAAGAGGAAAATAGAGTATCCATTATCATTACTATGTATGCATGATATATAGCTATTTATTAATGTATGGATAGATGGAATGCAACGGAATGCAATATATACAGATGAGATGGAATGATGATCCATAGTGTTGTAGTTTCATCATTGAGCTTTTGAATTCTTGTAAGAAAATACAAGCAACTTGACATAATGATTCAAGATGACCTGAGTATTCCTTTCATAGATTTTGATATAACAAGTTAATACAAGCAACTTGATATAATGGATCAAGTTGACATGAGTATTGCTTGCAGAACATACAAGGATTATCTCCTTTCATGCATGACTTGGATCATCCTCCTTGATCTTAGGCTGATCATATCCTGAGACAAGTGCATACTATAATAAGATAAAACCTTTATCTAGTTTGGATGAGGTAGGAGGAACCAAAGAAAGAGCATTGTACCTACAAACAAACAGTATATACATAAAGAATAAAGAATATGGATCCTTGGTAATAGTTCATGCTCATATGGTCGAGGTATACGTTGTAGTCAGCAAGCCATAGTGATCTATGACTGTATTTTTGCCTATGATCATGTAGCTTAGTGAACTTCCCACGTAGACACCATTAGTACATGCCCCAGAACTTCATCAGAATAATGTGCTGAAGATACACAAACAATGCTATAGGAACCTGATATAAATAACTAGCCGATAAATCAACCAAGTATTTGATAGTGTAAACAAAATTTTCTTGTCAAAGAAAATGTCATCTTGTCTTTGTTTTGGTAAGGAAGGAAGCATCCTTGTTGAAGATAGTTTTGAGTGTTGATGTTGATTGTGTGGTTGATTGATAAGTGGTCATTTTGTGGAGTATATCACAATGTTTGTTTGGTATCTGCGTGGATGAATATGTACAATGTGTTGCCATGTTTTTGATTGATTTTTGATGTTTTTTGATGTTTTTGGATTTTGTTGATTGTTTTGAATGTTTTTGGATTTTGTGAGACAGTTTTGAATGAAGAACTCCACAAATCACAAGTAATGCAGAAATCCACTACCATCAATAGGTTAAGGGCATTGCCCCTAATATAGGCAGGACCATGAAAAAGCGGGATGCAAGACACATGAAGTACTATCTCTTTATTGCAGATCAATAACCAGCCATGGTGTGGACGGATGGATGTGTGTGTAATGAATATGATCGCAACAAGCCTGAAGGATAATGGAGCCATAGCCTTTACGAGTGGCGCCTGTTTGCTAGGTTTTCACCATCGTACTTACCCAAGGTGCCACCGGAGTGGTTGTTCACCATTTGGATGCATGATTTTTCTTTACTTTTTTGATGTTTTTTATATTTTCTTCAAGACATTTATCTGAATGTTTTTGGATTGTTTTCCTAGTATGTATGAGAGCCTGATACTCTGTACAGCTTTACGTATAAAACCATTTGAGGTGCATGTTGTTGATCGGATCTGCTAGCGGTTCTCCTTCTGAAGTGGCCAACTAATATGCTTCGAACCCAAATACAGCAGTGATAACATATGGACCCAGCCAATTTGATTCAAACTTTCCCTGATGTTCTCTGTTTGGTTGGTTACGAGGATTCTCTCAAAGAACAAGATCACCTACCTCAAATGTACGAGGTCAAACTCGATGATTATAGCTTTTGCTCATGTGCTATTGATAGGCTTTGAGGTGGTTGTATGCAGCTTGTCGTTTCTCATCAAGTAGCTCTAAATCCCGGAGGCGTGAGACTCTGTATGCTTCATCATCTATCAGATTATGTAAGGAAACCCGTAGTGATGGTATCTCGACCTCAATAGGTAAAATAACTTCTGCTCCATAGACCAATGAGTAGGGAGTTGTGCCTGTAGGGGTTTGAATACTAGTTCGATATACCCATAGTGCTGGATTTAATTGAACATGCCAATCATGGCCGACATCATTGACTGTCTTCTTGAGGATTCTTAATATGTTTTTATTTGATGCTTTGGCCTGACCATTGCCTTGTGGGTAATAGGGGGTGCAAAAGTAGTGTTGGATGTGAAACTTCTCACAAAGTTCACGGACATCTTGATTTTTGAAAGGAAGCCCATTATCTATGATGATGGACATGGGTACACCATACTGGCAGATGATGTAATTAAGGATAAATGAGGTGATCTGCTTGTCGGTGACTTGGGTAAGTGGAACAGCTTCGATCCACTTTGTGAAGTATTTGGTAGCGGTAATGATAAATTTATGGCCGTTGGATGAAGATGGATGAATTTTACCCACAAGGTCAAGTCCCCATTGACAAAAAGGCCATGGTGTTGTGATTGGTTGCAATTCCTATGCTGGTGCATGTTTCAGGTCTCCATGAACTTGGAATTTCTTGCACTTTCTAACAAAGTAGTAGGAGTCATTTTCCATAGATGGCCAATAGTATCCAGCTCGCATGATCTTCTTGGCTAGTGACGGGCCACTTGAGTGAGTCCCACAAATTCCTTCATGTACCTCTTCCAAGGCCTTTGTTATCTCATCCTCCTCTAAACATCGAAGGAGAGTACCATCAAGACTGCATCGGTATAGGGTTTCGGCAATAATGGTATATCAAGCAGTTTGGTGAATGAAGGTTTTACGTTGGTTATTCGATTGGTTAGGAGGAAGGGTGTGATCATGGAGATAGGTGTAGAACTCACCATACCATGGGGATTCAGAATCGACAAGGTAGTATATCATCTCAGATTCGAGGATATCATAAGCGGGAATCCAAAGCTATTCTACCAAGAACTCGTAGCATGTTGAATTTCGTGAAAGGTCTAGAAGAGATGCAATAGTAGTCATAGCATCAGCAGCTCAATTTTGATCTCTGGGTATCTGCTCAAAGGTAATTTTAGTAAATGATGCCTTTAGACTATCCACCATTTGCTTGTATGGCATGATTTTATCATCCTTGGTCTGATATTCATCTATTGCTTGTTGAATGACTAGTTGTGAGTTGCCATATACTTGTAGTTCTTGTAACTTCCATTGTATGGCTAGCCTGAGTCCTATGATCAAGGCATCATATTTAGCTATGTTGTTTGTGCATGGAAATGTGAGCTTGTAAGACTTCGGGATGCTGTCACCTTGAGGTGTGATAAACAAAATGCCAACCCCTGAGCCATGCCTAGTGTACGAACCATCAAAGTATAGTTTCCATGGTTGTGCCGTTGTGATCATGAATATCTCTTCATCTAGAAAATTGGAAATGAGAGGATGATTGCCTATGAGTGGTGCATCGGCCAACTAATCTATAATGACTTGTCCTTTGATAGCTTTACGGTCTACATACTCGATGTCAAATTCACTTAGAATCATCACCCATTTGGCCAAGTGGCCTGTCAATGCTGCTTTGCTGAGTAAATACTTGAGTGGATCAATCTTTACAATGAGTTGTACCTTGTGTGTTAACAGATAGTGCCTCAGTTTAGTGGCTGCTAGGATTACTGCTAGGCAAGCTCGCTCAATAGGTGTGTAATTGAGTTCATAGCCCACCAGTGTATGAGAAATGTAGTAAACAACACACCCTTTCCCTTCTGCATTATGTTGTGCCAATAGTACACCCAATGCTGTACTTGTTGCTGATATATAGAGTAATAATGGTCTACTTGGATTTGGTGGGATCAGCAATGGCGTATTCATGAGATAATCTTTAAGCATCTGAAATGCTTACTGGCATCTGGCATCCCACTGAAAGCAGATGTTCTTATGAAGCAGGTGTGTGAATGGGTGACATTTATCTGCCAACTGTACAATGAATCTCTGGATAGATTGAAGTTGCCCTTGTAATGTCCTTAGCTGACTGATATTCTTTGGTGGTGGCATGTCCATGATTGCTTTGACCTTTGCTGGATCGACCTCAATGCCTTTGCTTGAGACAATGTATCCTAGAAGTTTTCCGGAGGTTACTCCAAAGACACATTTCTTTGGGTTGAGTCAAACATGATATTGTTCCAGTCTATCAAAGATTCTCTCTAATATGTCCAAATGACCTTCTCTTGTGAGTGATTTTGCCAGTAGGTCATCAACATAATCTTCCATTGTGGTATGCATCATATCATGAAAGATAGTAGTCATTGCTCGTTGACATGTGAAGGCTGTCTTATGTTGATCCTCTGGTGCAATCTTTATCTGATTGTATCCTGAAAAGCCATTCATGAGTGAAAGCATGGCATGTCCTGCTGTCAGGTCTACTATGATGTCAATATTTGGTAGGGGGAAGTCATCCTTAGGAAATGCCTTGTTTAGATCTTTGAAGTCAGTACAAATGTGGATGCTCCCTTTTGGTTTGTCGAAAGGAACAATGCTAGATATCTAATCCGCATAATCAATGGGTCTAATAAAACCAACATCTAGGAGTTTCTTAAGTTCTGCTTTGACTAAGACTGCAATCTGAGGATGCATATTACAAAGCTTCTGCTTGACAGGTTTGGCTCCTTCTGCTACTATGAGGTGATGCATGGCTAAATCGGGATCAAGTCTAGGCATGTCTACATATGACCATGTGAAATTGATCTGGCATTTCTGGAAGAATTCGACAAACTTGGGCTGTTCCTCTAAAGTTAAAAGAGATGCCAGATGTATGAGGTGAGGAGTTTTAGGAGTCCCCACATTGTATTCTTTGGTTTCTTCAATGAGAATTGTTGATCATTCCTGTTGTGTGCTTCAGGGAATTATTGATCATTCTTGTTATGTGCTTCAGGGAAGGATGTCAAACCTTTCATCCTCAGGTGCCTCAGAGAGGTTTTCACCATTGGATATGCTCTTTTTTTTTACTTTTGTGGGATCAAATAGTGCCACAGTGTGGTTTTCATTGGAAGATCCATGTTTTATCGTTATATTTTTGTAGCTGAAAGGTTTGGCATCCACCCCAAAGTATGTTGCACTATTAAGTTCTATGGCAATTCCGGCTTTGTGATTCATGCTTGGTATGTTATCCTGTAAGTCCAAGAAGTCAATGATTGCCTCATCGTTTTGGAAATGGTCAAGACATGGGGGATTAGGTTGGTTCCATTTGATGAGTTCAGGATGGATAATGGGCATTATCTCATCGATTAGGTTATGTTCATTAGATGTATTAGTGAGAGTTAAGAGGTTGTGGTGAAGGGTGTTGGTGGTACTCTCTCTATCAGAATCAAGCGTAGGATGCAACGTAAGGTCTGTGGAAGAAGTTTCCAGCTCAGGAACCCAAGAGGTCTTTATCTGTGCTTCTCCGTAAAAAGGGATGTCTTTGCGTGGTGGAGGTAGTGATGCGTCTTCCTCATCTGAAGTATTAAGCTAGAAAAAATCAAATTCCCACTCATGTGAGTCAGTCTCTGAGTCGCTTTCTAGGATCTAGTTACTATACCATACTGGAATATCCTTTGAGTTAAAGACTGTAGGTGTGATTGGTTGATGTACCATTAAGATGATTGGGGTTGTAGGAAGGATTATGGGGAGCAATGAATCCGATACAGGGAGTATTGGTAGTGTTGAGTCTGCCACTTCTACTGGAATTGCTAGTGTTGTTGATACTACTAAGATTTATGATATAGTTGATGCTGCTAATGGAGCTATTGATGTTATTGCTACTGCTGATGGGATCACTAGTTTGATTGGTGGGATGATTGGCATTGTAGATGGTTTTGCTGGGATCTATAGCTTCAATGAGGCAGTTGTGATGTTCTGGGGTGCTACTTTTATAATCAAAGGCGGCCTCTTTGTAGTGGGTTGATATAGTGGTTTGCTAGGTTTCCCTTTGAATCTGAGCTTAGGAAAGATCTCCTTTTGAAAGCCTAAGCCTGCATTGTCTTTGGGTTGTAATTCTGGCAGCAACAGCTCATGTTGCCCTTGTTTACAGTACCCCAGAGCACTTTGACCATCATATCCCATTCTTTGCATAATGAGAAGACCTTTGCCATATTGATCAATGGGAAGCTGAGCTTGTGGAATATCGGTAGTGATAGGATCCTTATATATCCATTCTGCTACATCTTCATCTTTGGTTTCCTCTTCTTGACTCTTTCCAAGGATGAAAGGTGTTTTAGGAGAAGTAGGCATTTGTCCAACACAAAAGAGTTGGCTTAGATTGTATCCTCCCAGACCTTCCTCTGCAATTTTCATCTTAAGCTTCTCTTGATTGGGTATAATAGTGTTTGAACTGGTGAGGGAAGCTGGACTTACGTATGATGTGGAGGAGATGGCTTCTCTATTATTGGGAACTGTAATCTTTGGTTGATGACTTATGTTATGACAATATGCAAAAGGGTTTGCATCGCCTAGGATTGTGATTTCTACTCCATTATGTGGGAACTTGATACATTGATGGTAAGTGGATGGAATGGCTTGCATGGCGTGTATCCAAGGTCTTCCCAACAATAAATTGTACGGCAGAGAAAGGTCTAGAACCTGACATATGATGTGCTTCACCAAAGGGCCCAATCGGATTGGTAGTACCACAGCTCCTTTGGATGAATGCTCTGCATCATCATAAGCTTTGATTGTGATCTTCTTGCAAGGATCCATGGATTCAATGGCATATCCCAAAGCTGTGACTAGTTGCAATGTACAAATATTCAGGCTTGCTCCATTATCGGTCAAGACTCGCTTGATCTTGTGCTAGTTGATAAACCCTTCAATATGGAGTGAGGCATTATGAGGTTGCTGGAGGATGTGTTGTCACTTTCAGAGAAAGTGAGACAAGGTGATGATCTTAGATTTCCAACCATGGCTTGGAACTGATCTGTGTTCAAATTTGCAGGGACTGACGCCTCTTGGAGAGCTTGATCCAAGATTGTTTTATGAGATGGAGATAGACGCAATAGCTCTAAAATGGATATAAGCACAGGTGTTTTGTCCAATTGTTCCACAAGATTGTACTGCTTTGGTATGGATGTGGTAACTTGTGGAGCTGCTTTTATGGTAACCTTGTCGTGACATGTAACAACATTGCAACTGGAACTGGGTGGATTTTTTATGGTAATAGCTGCAATTTGTTCATCAGCATCGTACATGTGATTCACAGTGTAATTATACATGGCCTGCATATAATCAGTGGTATCAGTGTTTCTTCTGGAAGTGGAAGGACCCCTTTGATCTTGTGATGGAAGTGGATTTTGGAACATCATATGATCATTGTTTGTTGTCTTTGGGTTGTGTCCTTCGATTTCAATATCACCTCGGTCAATAAGATCTTGAATAAGATCTTTTAATCTATGACAATTGCTTGTCTTGTGTCCTTTTCCTTGATGAAAATCATAGTGTTCAGTATCTCTCCACCATGCAGGTTTGACTTGAGGCTCATAGTTTGATGTTTTGGGTAGGGTTACCAGGTTTTGAGAAACCAACTGTTGTAACACTATTTCGATGGGTTCCCCTAAGGGAGTGTACGTTCGCTTTGGTTTTTGTTGACACGGTCTAGGTTCATCTTCAGATGTGATGCGGCCTTGATTTGGAGGAGCAACTGTGTTAGTTTTAAGTGGGGGATTTTGTCCTGCAAATCGAACCACAGGTTGTGCACTTTTGATAGTTCTGGCATCCACAACTCCATCGTTGACGATATTCTTGTTTTTGTTCCAAAAGTTTGGTTTGTCACTATTGAAGCATGGACGAGGACCATCCTTTGGTTCATTGTAGATTTTGATAAGTTCTTTCTTGATGACGGCCTGCTCACATTTCAAGCCTTTGGTGATCATGTCATTGAAAGAATTTGTGTCTTTGACATCCAGATGAAACTCCATTTCTTTGTTTAAGTTGGAAATAAATATTTCCACTAGTTCTTGTTTAGGCAACTGAAGAGAATGTCTGCTAGACATTTGACGTCATCATTGTAGGAAGACTAAGAATAGTTCACCTGGTTTTTGTTTAGTGTTACACAGATCAGCCATGGTGATATCACATTCAATGTTATGTGAGTAATGTGCTAGGAAATTCTGGATGAGTTCCTCAAATGTCCTAATGCCACCTAGTAATCGGGAAAACAATGATGTGGTTGTTCCTCCCAAGCTTTGTGGAAAAAGGTGCATTAAGTATGTATCCTCGTATGCCACTTCAAGGCAAGCTGAATGGAATTCTCTGACATGATCACGAGGATCTCCTTTTCCTCGATACTTTTCAAACTTGGGTGTTTTGAACCCTCGCGAAAAAGGTAGCATATAAATATTCCTATCAAAGGGATAGGAACAAATGTCATTAAGTGAGAATTGATTAATCTTCACACCACTACGGAGTTGTTGGGCAAGATTTTCAACTTGTTTCTGCAACATCTATATGTCATTAGGAGGAGGAGGTGGTGGTGGATTACCTTGAGGAATGTTATATCTGATGCGATCTCTACCTCTATCATCCTCATTGCGACTATGTCTCTCTGATGCTTGTCTTAGTTGTGCAAGATTAAAGTTAGAGGGGAGTTTAGCTCCTTCTTGAGCAAGATTTAAAAAGTGAGCATCCGCATTGCTCCTAAGTATTTCATCAAAAAGTCTATTAAAGAGGGGGTTGTGTTGAGCCCTTTCTATGGTTGCAGGAGTAGGAGTACTTGGGTTTTCATCATTTGCATTTCCTCCAAGTGCTTCTTGAAATTCATTGAGATTTTCCTCTTCTTTTTCTTCAATTTCTATTTCTCGTTGCCTTGACTATGATCTGGTTTGGGCCATTTTGTTTACAAGCTTTTGTTGAATTTGGGTGAAAATGATGATGAGTTGTTGATGAAATGAAAGATTGATGGTTGGTGAAGTGTTTTGGATATGGATCTCTAACACTTAAAGGTGGATGTGACCAAAATTCTTTTTGGAATTGCTTGTTGTGTTTGATAAGGTTTGATGTGATAAGGTTTAGAGAAATCTAAGATGTGTTATAGATTTAACTACCTAGTAATGAGAGGATTCACTCATACACTAGTTTTAACCTATGTAGATATGTCTCTTAGGGTGAGCTTATCCTAGATGTAGAAACAATCTAAAAAGTTATTTTGTTGTGTTTGATTCAAGCAATATCTAAAAGAGAACTTTAGGACAAGAACCTCTTAATGTTTTGAGAGTTGAAAGATGGATTGATGATGTGAATGTGAGAATGGATGTTTAACTTCAATAAAAGATTTGTGTCACAAATGGAACAAATTCTACCTCTTCCCTTTCGGGCATTGGTAGCATTTCTCGAGCTACGTTGTATGTGATACAAATGTCTAGGAAAAAGTTGGGATTGATCTTACCTCCTTGGTTTTTGTGATCACTCAAAGCTTTATATTGCATAAAAGCTCTGTGGTTCAATGATTCTGGATCAAATTCGTTTGATTTTCCTTGAAGATAAAGGTGCATGCGACGTAGGAAGGTTCTATGAGAGACAAATATTTGTCTTCTTTTGATT
Organism: Cryptomeria japonica; assembly: GCF_030272615.1. Taxonomy (NCBI): domain Eukaryota; kingdom Viridiplantae; phylum Streptophyta; class Pinopsida; order Cupressales; family Cupressaceae; genus Cryptomeria; species Cryptomeria japonica. The sequence continues at coordinate 234,725,139 of NC_081408.1, read as the reverse complement.
AAAGTCTTGGAGCTTAATGGTATTTTCTTCAAGTTGATGTGTTGATAAGAATTCTTCTTTCTCAAGATGTGAAGAATGGTCATATAATTTGATACTTTTTTCTCTTTGTTTTTGATTTTTTTTTTTGGTTCTTCGGTTGGTTGCTGAAAGATGTTTGTGTTTGATGAATACTTGTTTTGATTTTTGGATTTGATTTGTTTTGATTTTTCTTTAACAAGAAAACAAAGCAAGCACACAAACACAAGAATGTTGCCTCAAAAGGCACAAATAAGTATGGGTCTAGAATAAGTATGGGTTGAATATGATAAGAAAATGCTATGCAAGTGTAGATAGTGATGTTATGAAAAAGCTCTATGCTAATACCAGTATAACGACAATACTCTAATGCTTCCTTCTTTGCTTGAGGAGAAGGGTTCTATTTATAAAAGAAATGGGGAAATGAAGGGTTAAGATTGAGCAATCTTAACAAGGGTTAGGATTGAAAGATATTAAATCCATGTGAGACTTTCAACCCAATCCCATGTTGACAAGTGTCACCATGAGGAGGCTTGAGAGGAGAGATAAGGAGCATTAAATTCTTGAGGGGACATGATGGTTACCCTAGTCAAAGAAATAAATGCTTTGAAGAGACACATGGGTTACATGAGGGTTAAGTTAGGAGTCAAAGTCCTTAACCATGGGTGCAAGTGGAATTAACCATTAGTGGTCATGTAAGAGCCATAAGTGGTTTGGAAGACTTTAGAGGTTAATTTGTTGAACACACAAAGCATTAATTGCTTTTCAAAGACTTTGGAGTCTTTGAGAAGTGACTCCAATTTGCTTAGGAATGTGACAATATTTAGGGGATGGATTAGGTTAATTAGGAAGGGTTTAGAAGAATCTAGAAGGGGTTTAGTCATGCAAGTGGGTTTTGTAGGAAAATGCAAGTGGGAGGAATTTTGGGATTTTCATTTAAAATAAAATCATTTATTTCAATTAAATGGTGTAATTTGCATTTGGATAAATATTCAAATAAATATTAATTTATTTAAATGAGAAAAAGGAAGATAAAGCATTAAATGCTTGAAGACTTTGAGGGAAACCATTAAAGGCTTAAGAAGACTCTAGAAGGAAGCCATTAAGTTTGAAGACTTTAAGGGAAACCATTAAAGGCTTAAGAAGACTCTAGAAGGAAGCCATTAAGTTTGAAGACTTTAAGGGAAACCATTAAAGGTTTCAAGTGGGTGAGGATAAATAAGATTTTAAATAAATAATTTATTTAAAATAGTTGTGCAACTTGCATTTGTAGGAAAATGCAAGTGGGTGGAGGATAAAGGTGATTTAAATAAATAATTTATTTAAAATAGTTGTGCAACTTGCATTTGTAGGAAAACACAAGTGGGTGGAGGATAAAGGTGATTTAAATAAATGATTTATTTAAAATAGTTGTGCAACTTGCATTTGTAGGAAAATACAAGTGGGCGGAGGATAAAGGTGATTTAAATAAATGTCAATTTATTTAAATGTGAGAGGTGGGATTTTAGGGGATTTAAATAAATATTAATTTATGTAAATGTGAGAGAATATTTAATTAAATAAATATGATTTATTTATTTAATTAATGGTCTGAATTTGTTAAGTGAATTAAATCAAATAAATTGAATAATTTATTTAATTAATAGGAGAAGATGGTTATGATGAATTAATTAAATATATTAATTTAATTAATTATTAATTGATGGTTAAATAATCAAATAAATATTAAATATTCATTTAATTAAGTGGACAGATTTATGTGACTACAATTATCAATACAATAAATGAACTTACATCATACTAAATTTAATATACATTTACTTCTCATTCCGAATCCTTGATGAGAAACCTCAAACTAAAATTCTATTTAAACAATAAATTATATTTTAATTTTTTTCTTACTATATTCCAATTAAATTTATTGTACAGTTACTTCTTATTCTCAATCCTTAATAACCTTTAACTAAAATTCTTATTGACCAATAAATTAAAATTTTAAAATTGCCCTCATTATATATTTCATTTTGAATGCTCATTATATTTAAATAAATGTTGATTCTTGATACATAAATAATGTACATATCTTTGTACTAAATAGGACACGGTCATAATATGTAATTTCAAGCAAAGATAAAACATGTGACATGAATCAATCGGCTCAAGCACTTTATTTCCACTCTCCTTATATTCTACGGTTGGTGTTCTCGATCTCATTTATCATGCACACAACACACGTTTTAACATTAGTCAATGAAAGCCGTGTCCAGTCACGAGGATTGAAAGCCACATCCAGTGCATGATATAGAAAGAAACATTGAATAATACGAAGTCTAATTCCAATAAAAAACAATTTATAATTAGAATTTGAAATTTCTAATGTGAATATCATCACGTTGTATGCAATCAACCTGTATAAGTGTTTAAATGAATCAAGTCATGAAAGTGATAATGTCAAGTCAGTGAAGATAGGATGCAAGTGTGTGAGAGCAACAATGCAATAATGATGAATGTACATAATAAGTGTAAGTTGGGGAAAATATATGGATATGAATCAAGACATGAAAAATTCATATGAATTAATTAAGGTTAACCTTTGCTTAGATGATTACTCCCCAAAGAAAGCATTTACCAAACTCTAAGGGTACCTTACCACTCACTTGATTCCCACATGATACAAAATATTGATATTGAATACAATTATTATTATTCAGAAGCAAATGGGCTTGTAGCTCATCTTTAGCCTTTCCTTCATTCATCAAAACGGGGAATTATAGAAAATATCTCAATTTTGTCGTATGCCAGTGAAGCAAGTGAAGCTAAGGTTTCTCCTTGCATGCAAATGAAAGTTCCAATAATGACAATGGTTATGGCTCCAAGAATAGAGACAAGGATGTGCACCTCATTTTATCATTCCTTGAGATTAGTTGTAAGATATTTCAATTTGCTCTCGCATATCGCTCCGTTTAGGGTCTTGTTATGCCCCAATCAATGGACTATCTTTTCTACTTTGAATTGTCGACAGATTACTGTTCCACCCACAATAATTCCCAACAGAGACTCTTTCCTTTGATCTCTCTTGAACGTATATAATTATTTATTAGTACTTTGTTCTTATTCTTAGATTGGGGTGAGACACAAGAATTTAAATACTTATTTATTAGTTTTGTTCCTCAATCTAGAATAAGAAACATTTTACATTTGTATGAAAACATAATTTCAACATGATTATCAATTAATTAGTCGATTCACTTTAGTGTGGGATTTTGAGTAGAAAAGTATCAATAAGTAAGAAAAAATTGATCGTCGGGAGCCTCCTACCCACCGGCGGACGGAAAGTTGATGTTGTTGTGTCCGAATTTATTGGTAGGGTTTTTTTAAAATTCTATCTTCATGTACGATGTTGCTTGCAAGCCATTGAGGTGGCCCAACATTTATTAGCACCAGGTTTATTGTACTGCGAAAGATCTCACCACAACCATGTTCATCTACATGACATAGGAATGGTTGTGTGGTGTTTTCGAAGTGGTATTGGAGTCTAGCAATGTTTTTGGATCTACAATCGATAATCAATGCATTTGATAGGTTATGTTTTGTTTTCATTTGGAACGGTTTGTGGTGTTTCTTTGAGCATAATGTGGGATAAATGTGGGACCGTATGTGCATGCTGATACAGTTTTGGTGCATTTGGTTTTGCATCTACATTCAATAATCAATTCTAGGTGCTTGACAGGTAAAAATAGGTTGTGGTTTGAATATTTTGACAACAAACCATTAAAATGTCGCGATTTATGGCTGGGTATGAAATGTTTTAGGGCTTTTTTGTATTGTGGTGATTACTATTTTGATTTGCACTTTGCTTGGTAGGTTATTTCCATCAAATAATCATTGGAGTGTGTGTGTTTGTTATTTAGGGATTTACATAATTTATTTTATGTTTAGTTTGAGTATTTTTGTCAAACAACAATTAAACTGTGTTATTTTGTGGTTGACTAGGAAATACGGTCTTCAATTTGGTTGCTATTTTCATATGTGGTTTTTGTCAATTGTTCATTGAAGAACAATTTCTTTGGGTGATCGAAACGGAAGATTTTGTGAAACCGCTGCAAATGACAAGTAATTTTAGGTATCTCATTTAGGATTTCTCAGAATTCATTGTTTGGTTTCTTTGAATTGCCATGATTTGTGGTTAAGTATGAATTTTTTTAGGGATTTTGTCTATTATGGTGGTCACTATTTTTATTTGTCATTTTCTTTCCAAGTTATTTCACTTAAATAATCATTGCATTGTGTGTGTTTATTATTTAGGGTTTTACACAATTTATTCTATGTTTAGATTGAGTATTTTTGTCAAACAACCATTAAACTGTGTTATTTTGTGGTTGAGTTTGAAGGTTGTGTGGGATAACCCTTGGATTGTATGTGTGTATCATATAGTTTGGGTTCATTTGGTTTTCCTCCTGCTTTCGCTAATCAATTCCAAGCACTCGAGAGGTAATATTTAGTTTTAGTTGTAAATGGGTTGTGGTTTAAATATTTTGTGAACAAACAATTAAAGTGTCATTACTTGTGGTTGAGTGTGAAATGTCCTATGGCTTTTGTGTATCATGGTGGTTACTAGCTTTATTTGTGATTTACCTGGTAGGTCATTTCGATCAAATAATCATTGCACTATGTGTGTTTTTTATTTAGGGTTTTACACAATTTATTTTGTGCTCATTTGAGTTTTATTATCAAACAACAATTAAACTGTGTTATTTTGTGGTTGAGTAGGAAATTTGATCTTCAATCTGGTTGCTATTTTCATCCCCGATTTTTGTCATCTGCTCATGGAACAACAATTTCTTTGGATAGTCGAAACGAAGGATTTTGCAAAATCACTATCAACAATAGGTCATTTTGGGTTTTCTCATTTAGGATTCCTCAAAATTCTTTGCTTGCTCAACAAACCATTAAATTGCCATGATTTGTGGGTGAGTATAAAATGTTTTAGGGGTTTTGTCTAAAATGTTTCAGTATTAAAAATAAAGTGCCCAAGCAGGAAGCGAAGGAGTTGGCCGAGGAAGGGGAAATAGACCAGAACAACACATGGGATTCAAACTTGGGAAGACTCAAAAGGGATTGGAACTTGATCAAGGAGGAGTAGATATTTCATTTTCGGCTCCTTCCTTTTTCTTTTTGTTTATGTTCTACTCATGGTGAATTATCAAGGTCTGCGCACCCATTTTGATAAACTTTATATTTTATGGTTATGCTAAGACTTTTATTTCTACGTTTATGGATGATATGAACATAAAAATTGTTAGTTTTAGGACTACTGATAATAGGTATACTGGGACTATTATGTTTAAAAGCTAGAAGCTTGTTAGACTCTGTAGATTCAACTACAGGGTTATGAGGGTTTTTTATTACTTTTGATGGGGGACTAGGGTTTTTTTGTAGCTTCTAGTGGCTTCTTAGTGATGTGTTGTTGTAATCCTTATCTCCAATTCAAGGTTGTCTCCCTGCTAATCTAATAAAAAACATGGAAGTTACTATTTTTATTTGCACTTTTCTTGCTAGGTTAACTCGCTCAAATTTTCATTGCACTGTGTGTGTTTGTTATTTAGGATTTTACACAATTCATTATGTGTTTGGTTTGAGTATTTTGTGAAACAACCATTAAATTGCATTATTTTTAAAATGATTTATTATGTGTTTGGTTTGAGCATTCTTATCAAACAACCATTAAACTGCATTATTTTTTGGTTGACTAGGAAATATGGTTTTCAATCTTGTTGCTATTTTATTTTAGTCAAACAATAATTACATTGTGTGTGTCAATTGAATATTTGTTGGAAAGTAGGGAGGCATATGGTTTGATTGGAAATGCATTGTTGAATCTATTTGTTATTTTCATTTCTATCATGGCTGCTTAGCCTGGTCCAATTGTATTAGATGGAGAAACCTTCTGGCAGTGAAGGTTGTTGGTGGCTTGAGGAAAAAATGTTATAGGGTTTTGTTTCTATGTGGTTTTTTCACTTGTGAGCAGCCAAAATATAGATGAAAGTATAGTTTTCATGTGTGTGTGTGTATTCATGTATGTATGCATCTATGCATGTATATCTATATGTATATCTATATGTATGTATATGTGTGTATATGTGTATATATGTATTTATGTATGTACATGTGTGTATGTGTGTGTGGATGTAAACTCAAACCAAACACAATAAATTATGTATATATATAGTTTTCATGTGTGTGTGTGTATTCATGTATGTATGCATCTATGTATGTATATCTATATGTATGTATATGTGTGTGTATATGTGTATATATGTATTTATGTACGTATATGTGTGTATGTGTGTGTGGATGTATACTCAAACTAGACACAATAAATAATGTAAAACCGTAAGTAACAAACACACACGGTATATATTTTACTTATAGATATACATGATTTTATATATGCATGTGTGTATGTGTGTACATGTATATATGTGTGTGTTTGTGCAACTTATTTCCCTAAAAAACCCCCCTATTTTAAAAAATATTGCCCTAAAATCCTTTTTGGTCACCCCCTCCCAATACACAGCCCTAATTAAAAATCCCCTATGATGTGCATATATATGTGTGTGTGTTTGTCTATATATATATATATATATATATATATATATATATATATATTTACGTGTACATGTATATATGTACATACATGCATACACACGTATATATATGTATATATATGTATATGTGTATGTGTATGCATATGTATATATATATACACACGTGTCAACCATGACATTTCATCCCCTTTTCAAATTTAATCCGCTAAAAAAAATGCCTTGGATGCCCCGAAATCTGCCCAGCTGCAAAGAATTAAAAAAAACAGATTCAACATCAGTCATTTTCTGATTCTTCTGTTGCTAAAATTATTGAAGGACTTTCTAAAGGCAGAGGAAATAAATGTTTTCACCCTAGCTGAGTTGAGGGGGCTTCTACTTCTGGCCTCTCTGCTCAGCTCAAAATACTTTTTGTTTTCTAGAGAGCTAAATTTTGGGAAATGGATTTGCTTCTACCGTAGGTTCTCTTGCCTCTACGTTTTTTTAGGATCTCCTAAGAATCCACGGCACTAACTTGCATCTAATTTTTCCAATGACGTTAAATTTTATTGGCGATTGCATAAAAAACTTTTTTCAATGAGCATGAGACAATTCCGGTGGGTAGAGCCCACGTTATAATAGCCTATCGGCTTATTAGTGTTGGTGCAAATTTCATTTGCTGTGGCATTTTTATTCAAATGTATTGCAACTTATGCACTTGACAGTCTTCCATCATCATCTCACCAGTAACTAGCAGCAAATATGAAAGCCTTATGGAAGCTCATGTGGCCTAAAGTTTGATAAGTTCTCAGTGTTTTTAAGGGACTTATACACACATTCTTAGGCATTTTGATATTTAATCAATACTTGAATGACCATCATTGACTCCATATTGTACTAAAGAAGAAGAATCAATTTTCAAAGTTGACATGACTATCCAATATTGTCTTGTCATTCTCTCTATTTGTGTAGCCAGTTCATTTAATATGGATTGAAGATTTTTATCTTCTACCAATGTTTTCATTGGCTATAAACAAGAAGAAAAGAATACGAAGAAGACCAATTCAAGATGAATGCCTTTTACTCTTCCTTTATATCCCTATGATGGGTTTTGGTTCCTTATTAATCTTCTCCCTTTTTCAAAGAAGATGCAATAGCCATGTTGGTTGTACAACACTTTACATTCTTAAGTTGGTCTTGAATCACCTCATTGAATAAAATTTCAAACTCAAACTCCCCCTTCCTCCTCTCTTTGTCTCTCCTTGGGTAGGCTCATTCAATAGCCATGGTGGCTGTAACAACACCTTAGATGACCAGGTTGGTCTGATGTTACCTTGCAGTATACTCTTTCAAAATCAGTGGTACTTATGAATTACCAAGCACCTTTTAATAGTCTGCATCCTTTCACGCAAATTGGAGGATCCTGAATGATTGATCTTCCTCTTATAGACATTTCTAAAATGTTATTAATAAGTAATGCACCACAAGCTCTTGAACCTAGAGTCTTGACAACTCTAAATTATATAATTATATATATATATATATATATTAAAATTGATTTTATCGGATCAGGTGAAGAGTGACTAATTCCTTAAAAACTTTGCTAGATTTGTAGTAGGCTTCTTTATGACTAATTCCTTAAAAACTTTGCTAGATTATAATATTAATATTGAGCTCACACCTAAATCATAGAGAAATAGAGTACAAATTTGCAAAATAAATAACAGTATATTTTGTTTACCTTAAGCAAACTACAAACAAGTGCAAGAGAAAAACTTTCTATATGCTGATCCTTATGGTGGCAATATTTATTGTTAAAACTATATACAAATGTATATACCATATGCAATATTATGCTTTAGTTGGCTATGTGCAGCTCATGTCTCCTTATGGTGGCAATAGTTATTGTTGTTAAAACTATATTAAAATGTATATACCGTATGTAGTATTATGTTTCAGTTCACTATGTGCAACCCATGTATTCTTTTGGCTTGATGAACAATGCATGTAGAACTCACCCAATATTTAGACTATAGTTGATTTAAGATAATTATTATTTGTATGTTTTTCTCTATTTATGTGAATTTTTCTCATTTCCTAAATTATATTGAAACCTAAAGAAGTTGAGAAAGTACAACTTCTAAGATCCCAAGAGCATCTGGAAGCAAAATACCTATCACAAGAGAAGATTGGAGACAGAACACAAAAAAGGCACTCAAAAAAAAAAAAAATTCAGAGAGGGAATTAAAAAAGAAAAGTTACAATACAATCCTTATGACAGGAGGATAGAAACCCTAAAGATGTGCAACCCTAAAGAAACCCTAAAGGGAAAAAGAGTATTTAATAATTAGAATAATAATTAAATACCTACAATATTATTAAATGCCTAAGTTTAGCTTAAACATAGAGTATAATATACTAATAATTAAATAAATAATTATTAGCTAATAGAAGATAACTCTAACACCCCCCCTTAAGATGAACTTAGGGAGTAGCTAAAAACACTAAATGGATGAAAGAAAAATGCAACTACAAGAAGAAGGCAAATTTGGGTCTCGAAAACAAGGCCTGATGAGGTACCCAATCACAACCAAATCTCTACGAAATGGAGAAAGAGAGAAAACCACATGGGAAAAAACTCTACTCCAAAAAGAGATGGAAAAAGCATGCAAAAAATAACATGAAGGAAGGAAGGCCGCAATGAGACCCCCCAAGGATAAATTCCTTTACCCCAATCATAGAGCACAATTGAAGATAGTGTGGAGATGCAAAAGGTTTAGTGAAGATGTTAGCAACCTGGTCCTCTGTAGGAATGTACTCCAAGATGAGAAAGCCATCCTGAATCAACTGTCTGATGAAGTGCATGTGAAGCTCAATGTGTTTAGACCTCTCATTCTCCACTAGGTTGTGGGAAAGGTGAATGACACTCTGATTGTCACACCAAAGAATAGTGGGACTATCAGAAGGAAACCCAAACTCAATCATCAACTGTCGAAGCCATAAAACCTACTGACTATCTAACACTGTTGCTCGGTACTCAGCCTCTGTAAATGATAATACAATAGCAGATTGCTTCTTGCAAGACCATGTGATAGGACCAGAACCAAGGCAAAAAACAAAGCCAGAAGTAGACCTTCAATCTTGAGCATCACCAACCCAATCTGAGTCAGTGAAGCCAATAATGTGAGGGGATCCTGAAGTATAGTGAATGCCAAAATTTTTGGTGCCACAAATGTACCTCAAAAAAAGTTTGGCTTCTTGTCAATGGCTCTCATGAGGATCATGGGAAAACCGAGAGACAAGACCAACCACAAAAGAAAGATCTGGTCGGGTATGGGTTAGGTACAACAAATTGCCAACCAATTGCCTATATAAGGTAGAATCCACATAAGGTGTAGAAAAAATGGTAGACAAAACAACACCTAACTGAAATGGTGTGGGAGAAGGCAAGTGCAAGTAAGCATGTCAAATCTGTGAAGCATATCAAGAGCATACTTTTGTTGAAGTATGGAAATCCCATCGGAAGAATGAATAACCTGTAGGCCCAAAAAATAGTGCAGAAGGCCAAGATCTATCATCTCAAACTGCTCCATCAAGGCTCGTTGAATATCCTGAATCAAGGAGGATGAGCTACCGATAATGATAAGATCATCAACATAGAGCACAAGAATAATTATATCATCCCCCTGACACTGAATGTAGATTGTAGGATCTGAATGACAACGTGTAAAGAGTGTGGAAAGAAAGAAAGAGGCCTTCTTCTCATACCAGGCCCGAGGAGCCTATTTGAGACCATATAATGAATGTCAAAGTCTGAAAACCAAAGAGGAATCCTGCACAAATCCCTGAGGCTGCTCCATATAGATCTCCTCATGAAGGTCTCCATGCAAGAAAACACTCTTCACATCCATTTGAAAAACTGTCCATCCCTGTGAAGCTGCCAGAGAAAGTACAAAGGGAATAGAATTCATCTTGGCAACAAGAGAAAAGGTCTCGGAGTAATCAATACCCTCCACCTGAGAAAACCCCTTCGCAACAAGACAAGCCTTATACTTATTAATAGAACCATCTGCAACATATTTGGTATGATACACCCACTTGCATCGAACCAACTTTCTTCCCTTCGAAAGAGAACAAAGATCCTAAGTATGATTCTTCATCAAAGAAGAATAATCCTCATCCATGGCCGTATCCCACTCTGGGTGACCTATCACCTCGAAAAAATTCTGAGGATCATCTGACATGGCATGACTCAGAAGACTAGAACCAGGTGTCTGTGCACAAGTATGACAAGTGATAGTAGGATCACCTGCCATAGAACCAATAACATCAACTATAAACCGGGCCCACTTGGGCAAAGGATGAGTACTAGGTGGTGGTGGTGGTGGTGGTGAAGGTGGACCATCATCTGCATCATCCTCAAGGAAGAAGGAATCCTCAAAAGATGAAGAGGGAGGAGGAGGCAGTGAGGGAGAAGCTGCTGATGGAGAATCCATTTGAGGAAGGCGCTCATCAAACTAGACATCTCACCTAAAGAGGACCTCTTTGGAATTAGGATCAAACAACCTATATGCCTTAACATCCTCACAGTAGCCAACAAAAATGAGGGGTCGACTCTTCTTCTCCATGGACTTCCTCTGAGCATCTGGAATAAACACCCAAGCCTCACTACCAAAAACTTGGAATGAAGAAACATTAGGCTTGACATGGGACCAAGCCTCCTCAGGAGTCAACTGGCGCAATGCCTTATGAGGCATCTGATTCTAAATATAGGTGGCACAATTAACTGCCTCAGCCCAAAAAGAAGACTACATAAAACGTGACTAAAGCATACAATTGGTCATCTACCTTAGTGTTATGTTCTTTCTCTTAGCCACATTATTCTGCTGAGGGGTGTGAGGAACTAATAACTAATGTTGCAAACCATGCTCTGTGCAGAAATCTGTAAAAGCCTAATTCACATATTCTCTCCCATTATTTGTGTGTATTCTCTTTATAGAAAGACCAGACCTCTTCTCCACAAATGTCCTAAAGACTCAAAATGAATTAAAGACATCAGACTTGTAATTAAGAAAGTACACCCATGTGCATATGGAGAAGTCATCAATGAAAGTGAGCACATACTTGGACTCTGAAAAAGATGGAGTTGGAAATGACATAAGATCATTGTGGATCAAATCCAAGGGTGCCTTAGCATGGGTGGCTCTTCTTGTAGGAAAAGGATCATGGTGATGCTTGTCAAGTGCACAACCTCAACATACACCATCAATATAGGATATCTGAGGGAGCCCAATAAGAAGTGCCTGTGTGCTCATTTTTTGTAAGTATCTATAGTTGACATAGCCAAAATGCTCATGCCATAGTTTGCTCATTGAATCTGCATGTGCTATAAGAGAAACACCTGAACCATCTTGACTCTCAAAGCCATCAAAATGATATAACTGAGAATCAAGATCAACACTACGAGTAGCCACAACTAAATCAGGATCATGGAGCTCTCAAATAACCACATCATGTGGTGAGAACTCAATTATTTTACCAGATCCAGAATGACAAATCTGATAAATAGAGAGGAGATTCGTAGAAATGTCAGGAACCAAAAGAACATCCTGAAAACAACCACTTGTCAACGAAACAAAACGTGAACCTGAAACTGAAAGTTGTGTTGAGTCACCAACTGCAATTTGTAAATTATTACTGTGAGAAAGTGAGGTAACAAGCTACAGTGAGTGTTTCATGTGGTGACAAGCCCCAGAATCAATAATCCAAGTAGATGCAGAAGGAATAGCTCATGCAGAAATGTCCTTTCCCAGTAGAAGAGGAAGATGGAGGCTAAGGAAGAGAAATATGATGTTGCTACATGGCTGCCTTCAAGGCCTCTAATCGTTTCCAACAATGAGAAATTGGATGACCTTCTTTGCCACATAAATTGTAAAGTTCATTTGACTTCTTCTTAGTCTTGGAGGAAGACTCACCAGACTTAGAAGAGTGCTCCTGTTTGGGATAGGGCTTTGGTTTTTAATCAAAATTAGGTGGTGGCTTGGAGGAATGCTCATTGCCAGTTGAATCCTTCTTAGGCTTCAGTTTATGCTTCTTGTTCTCTTTAAATGTCTGAGCAACCAATTCTTTTGGTTGTGATCCCATGAGAGTGTCCAACTAAGATAGGTGAGCTTGCTCACAAGTCAAGTGATCACATAATACATCAAAAGTAGGCATGGTGAAGCATGTACCCAATGCATCCATAGTAGAATAAAATGTGGAAGCCAATATTTGATAGGAACCTCAAAGCTTAGAGAGAATTAGGTAGATACACTCTAGGTCTATCTTATTCTTACCACAACTGTGTAAGATAGATATGGTGGTTTTGAACTTGTTCAGAAAGTTCTCAATGTGAGGAAAAGACTCAGGTAACAAGGAAGAGAGCTCAACCTCAATCTGTAATACTCTGAACTCATTGACAGTACTAAAGAGAGTTTCAAATTTGGACCACATAGCCTAGGGAGTGAGAAAACCATCAAGGTGAAAAAGCAAGCTGTCCGAAACATGTAAGGAGATGACACCCATAGCCTCATCCATCTTATTCTGATGCTGAAGAATCTCAAAAGGATGCTACAACAACGACTGATCTGCATCCAAACAGGACCACAACCCTCTTGATCTGCGAAGCCTCATCATACGAGCTTTCCAGAGGTGATAGTTTTGGGATGTGAGAAGTTCAACTGAAGAATCTGCCATGGGCACCTGTACCTAAACCTGGACCTGTTCTTGATATTTTTAATTAAGTGATCTTTCATGCTAGATAAAAGATATAGAAGGGGTTTTTTTGTTTGTTTTGAGTTTAGGTGTTCTAATTTTATGAAGTAAATTATAGAAAATAATAAAAAATAACAGCCCCCCACAATATGTAAAACAAAAACCTAGTACAATCTGATAGCCATAAAATAAGACAAGAGCAAAGAAAATGCGATATACACTATCTTGTGTAGCTTGTGATTTTTCTGAAAACCAATAACTCCAAATCTGAGAAGAACTCTCCAAGACCTTTTCGATGCCTATTCGTTTTCCGAAAATGGAGTCCATTTGCCCAATTTATGGCTCCCAGAATGCAGAAAAGAGCGCTGACTTGGACGGCAAAAAACATGTACCAAATGAAAAAATCAGCAAATCTCACCACAAGATCTGAGTAGGGCTTGAAAATACCTTTCCGATGCCTCTTCGTTTTTGCAAATCCATCTTCGTTTGCCCAGTTATGGGAAAAAGAAAAAAGCCCCTCTTGTAGGGCATAAAAAGGGTTTAAAAAAATATTTTTTTTTCTCAAAAAATGTGCATGTAAGGGCCAAACTCAAAAAAAAATCTCAGAGCTAAAGTTGTCCAAACTGGACAAATTTTATATGAAAATGGGGGTTTTGGGGTGTTCTGAGCTCAATGGAGAGATCCTTTTGAGCTCAAAATGACCATAAACAAAAAAAGGTACCCCATATCCAAATTAAAAAACTCTGCAAAAGATCTGAAACCCTTGCTTCCAGATAAAATCTTCTGAAATGAAATCAGGAACAAGTAGCAGTAGATGATGGCTCTGATACCATGAAGAAGTTGAGAAAGTATAACTTTTGTGATACCAAGAGGATCTACAAGCAAAATACCTATCACAAGAGAAGATTGGAGACAAAACACAAAAAAGGCTCTGAAGAAAAGATTATCATTTCAGAGAGGAAATTAAAAAAGAAAAGTTACAATATAATCCTTATGATAGGAGAATAGAAACCCTAAAGATGTGCAACCCTAAAGAAACCCTAAAGGGATAAAGAGTATTTAATAATTAAATACCTACAATATTTTTAAATGCCTAAGTTTAGCTTAAGCGTAGAGTATATAATAGACTACTAATTAAATAAATAATTATTAGCTAATACAAGATAACTCTAACAAAACCTTATTATCTCCTTACAGAAACAATCTTGAAGCAAGAAAACAATTTTGCACCCCAAAACACTATGCCTATTATGCCTTCTCACTTAGCTCTCTTTCTCCTAATAATTTTTGGTTGTACATCTGTCACTCATTTTTACATTTTTACCCTCCTAGTTATTTGTAGTTGTATTGCAGTCACTCATTTTTGCAGTCTCTTGTATAAAAGCTTAAATCAAATGGTTCTTCCACTAAAACTATTCGATAGGAACATGACACATTGCGTCTCTTGTTTTTTAATGCTCTCAACTTATCATTAAACTTTTTAAAATTCTAATGTTTTATATATCTAAAGTAATATTACAAAAGTTAAATTGCTTCCTACCGTATAAATTAATGTACTTTATTAAAAAAGAATATTAATGAAATATTAAAGTCATTTTTAATGTTAAGGGCAATGGTTTATTGTCAATACCTATGTTCTAATGAATCAATACTAGAAGAACAATGAATCATATCATAATTTGAAAGTAAAAGGTTAGTGTATATATATCATTAGATATTTTAGGGAATTAATGAGTCATTTATGTGTCATGTCCATAAATTTTTATCAATAAAACGATAATTTTTTTGTTTGGGCTCTCGAATACTAACTCATATGACTTTGCGAAGGCCAACACTTCCCACATTGGGTTACACATGGCTAAAAGAGAATACTTTAGAAAAGTTTGGCTGGAGTTTGACTCACTAAACACTGTCAATTTTCTAAATGGGTGCATGGATCCTAGCTGGACGATTTCTAATCTGATCAAGGATTGTCGGGATATAATAAATGAGTTGGAAGAATTCAAAATTTCGCACGTATATCAGGAAGGCAACAAACAAAGTGGCAGATCTACGAGCCAACCTAGCGGTGGGCTACGTGATGACTAAATGGTGGAGTAGTAGGGATTCACTCCCAAAAAACTTATGCGATCTGGCTCTTGATGATTGCACCTACTTGCGTGAATCAATGATCTTTAATCATGATTTGATAGAGTTGAGGTGGAAATGGCTCCTTTTTGTTTCCCCTAACCAAAGATCTATAAACTTCACTTGTGCCTAGATTTTTTGTCTTATTGTGTGGCCGATTTCCTGCTACTGTTTGGAGACTTTTCTAGTGTGGCCCATTTCCTATGACTATTTGGAGACTTCTCTGGTGTGGCCCATTTCTTGTTGTTCGGTGACCCATAGCATAATGGGTGGGGACAAGAACAGGCAAGAGCCATCCACTTGTGAGAAATAGAAGAAAACAAGGAAGTGTGGTAGGAAATAGTTGATGGAGGAATTGTCCCCTTCTTGGATAGACTTCATGGCCCTTCTCCTCTTCTCACGGAGTCCTTTGTCAATGGGTGGAAGAAAGGGATCTTGAGGGCTTATGGAGCTGAGTACTAGCTTGATGAAACCCTGGTGGCGATAGTCACTGGTCTAGCGACGAATGGCAAAAGGTTCTATACAGATGGGAAAACTGGGGAGGACTTGACAAATTTTTTTGACAAAGACAAGGAGCATTCAAGAGTTAACAAGATGGTTGATGTTGGCTACATCAAGAAAGATCTTATGGCCCCCTAGGCAGACATGGCCGATTTCATCATGAGGTATATTATGCTCAATAGCAGATATGCTAGTATCTTTTCCTACCATTTTACCATTTTGAATCATTTTAGGCATAGTAAAATCATTTTTGTTCCTTTCTATCTGACCTTCTCTTTAGAAAATAGTCTTGAAAAACATATGGAGAATTCAAACAATCCTATTCTTCATGAAGTTCTTATTGTGCTTATCATGGAGTATGCAAAGACCTTGAAGTTGTGCCCTCTCTATCTGAGAAAGGTCAACATACTAATATTCAGGATGTCTCTGACTCAGAAATGGATTTGGAGGATAGTGGGTGTGCCATTCCTTTTGATGACCTTGATTATAAGCCTGTGGAAGAAGGGGAGATGATGGTCACCTCTGGGACGTTTAGCAGTAAGAATCCTCCCAGATGGGCAACCAACAAATATAAATCTACCAGCAAACTAATTTCTAAGGTCAAGCCCCTTTCTAAAAAGAAGAAGCTTGTGGCTAAGGACTATGGTCCAAAGAATATGGATCAGGAAATTAAACTGGACATTCCAATCAACGTCCTGAAGGAAAAGTAGGGGACCATGGCTAAAGAAGAGAACAGTGGGATACAAAGGACTAGAAATCTGATGAACTTGGTGATGGAAGCTACCAAAAGCCAGGAGAGCTGCTGGAAGTGGGTGGAGAGAGAAATTAATACCCTCAAAGTGGGGGTTAAGGAGATTATTGATATCTTGATAGCCTCCCCTAAGCCTAGCAAATCTGAGAAACTCATGATTATGACCCAGAAGCTCTCCGAGGATGTCGAGATGATGAAATGCAACCACGAACAAAGAATTGAAAAGGTGGAATAGTCTATGGTGGAGATAAAGAAAAACATCAAGAAGTTGGTCGACATAAGCAAAGAAGCCATGAACAATAGTATAGAGAGGTTCAAAAAGATCAATGTCATGGTTGCAGAATACAGATCCTTTCACAATGAACCTAAGAAAGATCTTGGAGGTGAAGACATGGCTGCTGGAATCAACAAAACCACTGGCCCTAGTTCCAAGACCAGAAGCAGGAGCAACAATAAGGGCACCTCCAGATTCATTATGGGGGAGCTGGAGGAAATCAACAAGATCTCCATCTAGAAGAATAAGGATTTGGTGCAATCTCTTAATTGAGTGCTTTCATTTTGTTTTGTTCTACTGTTTTTGCCTCTTTTGCTTTCGTGATTGTTCTGGGGTGCTCCCTTGTTTTGCTGTTGGTTTATGTCTGTTTGGTTGATGACCGACTTTTGTAAAACTTTTGGTTTTGGGTCCATGTAAAACCCGTTTATCTATATCAAAAACTCATGTGCATTTATACAATACATTCAAGTACATACTTTCTCAACTTCTCAACTTTTGGTTTTGCTTTTGGGTATTGTATGTACAAGAGGAATATACTTTCTCCAACTTCTTTTTTCTTGTATATAAATTATTTATTTAATAATTCAAGAAAGAAAGATTTATCAAATTTCACATTAATAATAATGTACACAGTTACAAAAAGTAAAACGAATTAAATGTACATTGACTGAACCGTAATTGAGGTCTTGTAGTAAATACTCGGGTTATGGCAATGTCAGACTTTGTTTGTGAGCAGTCGCATCATATTCATTTTGAGGTTTAATGTGAAGTTGAACTCTCATATTTACCATATGAAAAGACAAGTTATGAAGGCTTAACTACCACCCATATCCACGTATGGTGCTGCGAGTGACCACGTACTGAGCAGCTAGGAATTGATCGCCCTTCAATTATTAATTTCACCTATGATATTTAATTTGATCTTATGACTCCTACTTACTAAGAAAAGGGACAATCAATTCTCAAAATGTCAGCCACTTATTTGAATATTGCAGGTGTGATATATACATATAATTACATATTTACTGAGAAGAACTAGTTTTATAATGATATCTACAACCCAAGGAATGGAGGCTAGGCATCCTTTCTGATAATGTTATCATTATATGTTATGTGAATAGCCCACTTACAATTTATTAATGCAAGGAGCTGAGTAGTTGTGGTTTGATGATGTTGTTATTGTCTGTGTACTTCTTGTCAAGCATCTCTCCCCAAAAGAATGAGAAAAGTCCTGGCTCGCAGGTGTGCCATGCTTAAAAAGATTAAATCAATAAAATTGGTGGGGAGAAGCAATGAATTTCTTAGGCATCGTTATGGTCAGCAACTCAGGCACCATCGTGGTCAGCATCCCATCAATAATATGCAAGCTTGATATGCATGCCTAGGTTGCATTATGATCAAGATTACTTCATTTGCTATTGTAAACATACTCCAACGATGGCACAGGACTGAGTGGCTCAGAGGTGTCATAAGGAGAGGACTACAACTCCGAATGAGTTAGAAGCATGAATGTTCAACGAAGGATGTTGTTTCCGCATTTTGAATGTTGCAATTATTTAAGGCACATTCTTACTGGTTTATTTTTCTCATGGTTGTTTATCTATCTAGTTATCTATCTATCTATATTTGTGTCTTTAACATAAAATTCTTAATGTAGAAGCCATTTGAATCATTGTAAAAGACGATGCCCCCAACAATTTTCTTTACAAAAATTTATTTAGGAATGATCAGAGGGAGTATATATTTATTTTAGCAAAATATTATATATATTTTCGCTTCTTAACCCCCGAATTATAGCTGACACACAATGTAGTCTCACACATTGATTTTCAAGTTTTAACTTACTCAAAAATGTGATACACTTCATTAACCCAACTCATTTGTTATTGGATTATGGTCGGCTGCATTGGACCCGGGTCTCTGTATTTGAATAAATAAATGTGTTTATAGGATGGACCATACATACTTACATACTTGTACTCCCATTAATAGAATTTAGCCTCAGATTATTATTTAAGTAGACAATAAGACAAATCTGCTTATATTTGTGAACAACAGTTGTAGCAAGCTTGCTTACACATTTCCAATTATGTGCATAAAAGTGCAAGGCATATTACTTCCATTTAGAATAGCCAACATCGTATTAAGTGTAAAAGCTTAGTGAAATATCACAATAAACATGGAAGTTAGCTTCCGTTTTTTCTATCATTATTTCTATTTCAAAACTTGTATTTAACGAAGGTTGAAATGCTCAGGGGTGCTGCTAAACTATCTTAAGTGGACTGGTTTCTAGCCAGAGGTTGGTTTACTCTTTCGCAACTAATGTTTAAAAAGAGCCATAGGATACATTATTACACTACCTATTCTAGTGCACATAATAATGGTTCACAAATTTCTTCAATCAATGAATAAGTGATCAGATAATTAACATAGTAACAAGGAAACATGCTTCTGTCTATTCTATGAAAATTAGTGATTGTAATTATATTTACTTCTGCAATAAAGAATTACAAGTTCATCTTAACTTTCTCCTCTTACAACAATTTAAAAATACATAAGGTTAAATCTTAGCTTTCTTCTTAAACCATCATTCCTTTATTGATAACCAACCCATCAAAATGAAATCAACATTAGTCTTCTTACTAACCCACATAAGAGAATACATACATATATATCGTCAATGATAGAAATCTTTCTCTTCTATCACATAATAAAATTCTCAACCATAACATGAGAAAATATCTCACAAACTACCATTTTCAAAGTAATCTCATGATCATGATTAAGGAATTCCAATAGGAAAAGTATACCAATAGGACTCACTCTACTAATGATTAATAACTTTCTAAATCAAATCACCACAAAGTATCTCCCAATTTTCCATTCTCAAAACAAACTTATAATTATCATTAGATATATTCCAATGAAAAAGAACTAACAAAAGCTTTCTCTTTCATTACAATATAATTTTCTTTGACTAAACACTTTGAAAGATCTCACAATCATACATGACAATGGGAAAACACAATAGCAAGGCTTGCTCTCCTCCCTATCATAATGGCATCATGGACCCTCGTAAGCTCTAGCCATACCCCCAAGCAAGAAGACTGATTTAGACCCAAGATAGTGGGGTCTCACATACTCCACAAATTTACTCTCATCAACTGAAAACCCTTACATAACTCTAATAAGTTTCTTCACATAAACGCTACACACTAGACTTTGCAACTACATATCAAACTTGTAACAATAAACAAAATGGATTAGAGGAAATGGATAACATATCTCTCTAAACCTATGCATTTTGACCTCCATCTCTCCAAGGATAGACTCCTTCCTTCCCTCCAATCTATCTTCTTTCTCAAAATCATGCAAGAGTTCTCTAGAATGGAGAAGTGGGTAACAACACATCCTGTCTTCACAAACCCAAAATAAGGTAGATTGACTTGGAATAATTGGATGGTGAGGTGACACTTGTCACCTTATCATCCTTTACTCCCTTAGGTATTTTCCTCATTTAAGAGGGGGAAAAAATTAGAACACCCCATTCTACAAGTCTTCCCTCATAAATGAGCTATGGAGGTGGGGTTGGTAGCATCGAATTATCTATCCTCTAAATTCGTCATTCATCTTAATGAGGACTTTTGGGGAGTGAAATCAAGTCCTGGGGCCTTTATTGTATGTCTAATAGGTACCTAACTCAATGGTATAGACCTTGGTGGTCTATTTTTGTAATTTAAACATGGAAATTCACTCAAAAGCTCACATTAAAGACCCATAATGGTAATCCACCTAAACACATCTTTATTGAATAATAAAACATCATTTTCTAGTAAGTTAGAAATAAATACTTAAACTCATAACTTCTCATTAAGAAAATCGATTTGGAATAGACATTTCTCCCGTAGTCCTCATTACCTTCTTGCACATAGCCAACACATTCGCATGGATAATTAGACCACAATAATAATTTTACTAGGTAGTACCAAGAGTATTTCCATAAAATCATCTCATTTATAATCCCCGATCTATCTAACTGGCTTTTAAAAAAAAACATGTAATAGTTTAGAGTGTCTTAGCAATATTTGAGACGAGGTGTTACATTATGCTATTTTAAAAGTTAATTGAATCTTTAAAATCTCTTTTTTCATAAGTGTTATTTGTTATATGCAAACTTGGTAACATGAAGGTCTTTTAGGAAATATTTTATTGAATCTATCATAGAGTTCTGGTCACATGCATATATGTACACACATTTTTATGTATGCATTTATGTATGCATTTATGTATGTATATGTGTATATGTTTATATGTGTGTGTGTGTATACACACACAAACTTAATCTTTGAAAGAAACAACACAACTTGTTAAAAAATTAAAACAAAATGTTGGTTGTCAAGCACCTGCGATTGATTATGGAATACAAATGAAAAACATTTATGGACTCCAATAGCTCTTTAAAAAATGACACAATTGATTCCATGATGTACAAGTTAATTTGGCTTCAAGGAGTTCTTGTGTGGTAAAGTGTTTATATATATGTATATGTATGTATGTATGTATGCATGTAGTTTTGTCACACTTTTATAAAGGAATTCGCCAATGTTGATTCAACTTTTTAAACTAAATCAATAGAAAGTAAAATATATGTTTTGAATTTTGCAATGATGTAACTAAAAAAAGTATTTTTTTGAGTAATTTATGTTTGTAATTTAAAAAAAAATTTAAAAAATTATTTGAATATACTTTCTTATAAGGTAAATACTATAATTTAGTTTTTGATAAAATATTAAAATTGAACTTAGAGAAGGCATCACACTTTATATATTTATTGAATATGTCATAAAATTCTGGTCACACGCATATAGGTATACATGTATGTATATATGTGTGTGTGTGCATGTATATGCATATATATGTAGATATATATGCATATGTATATGTAAATATGTATATATACATATGTATGTGTATATATATCTATATGTATATATATTTATATATATGTATATATGTACATACATATACATATACATATACATATACATATACATATACATATACATATACATTTATACAAGAGGGGCAAGGGAGGGGGTGGGGGGATTATTGGTGAAACATTCTGCAAAGGTGAGAAAACTTCCACTTTACATTAACTATATATCATGTTTCATGTCATGCCCTGCTCATGGCTTGAGTGCTCATTTAGGCTCAAAATGAGGTGGGAAGGCTTAGAATGGCATGGTCAACTACCTTGTCCTCTTGAAAGGTATGTTGGTTTTGCATGAGACTTGAATGGGGTTCGGGGGTCGAGAGAGGTTTCCAAGACAACCCAGGTTGGGGGTCGAGACCTATAGAGACCTACTAGGATAACCCATATCAAGTTATGCAATGACACCCTCTATAACACCCCACCTCACACATAGATAATATAACCCAAAATTATTACATGGTTAGATATATTGGGAGGTTGTAAATGAGATGATTTTATGGAAATATGTTTGGTATTACTTAGTAAACTTGATGAAAATTGAGAAAATAATATGACTTATTATTGTGGTTTAACTATGGTGATGAATATGTTAGTTATGTGCACGGAGGCAATCAGGACTACGGGAGAAGAGAGTGACACTTAATGCAAATATATTTCCTTTATGAGAAGCCTAAGTTTAGCCATCTTTAAACATAAAAGTAAATTATATTTTATTTTCTATATAGATGTGTTTGTGAGGTTTATCATTGTGGGTCATTCATGTAAGTTTTTGAGTCAATTTCCCTATTTAAATTTCAAAAATAGATCCCTAGGGTCTATACCCTTGGGTTGGGGGCCTATTAGTCATGCAATAAAGGCCCTATGACTTTATTATACTCTCCAAAAGTCCTCATTAAGATGAGTGACGAATTTGAAGGATAGATGAGTTGAGGGTATCAATCCCACACCCCCATAGCTCATTTATGAGGGAAGACTTGGGGGAATGTAGTGTCCTAATATTTGTCCCCTCTTAAATTTAGAAAAGACCTCATGGAGGAGTGGATGGGAATGTGACATGTGTCACCTTCTCATTGAAGTCTTCCAAGTTAATCTCTCTTATATTGAATTTGTGAAGGGAGAATGGGTTTTTACCCACTTCTCCATTTTGGAGAACACTTGGAGGATTTTGAGAAAGAAGATATATTGGAGGGAAGGAAGGAGTCCATCCTTGGATAGATGGAGGAGAAAATACATAGGTTTAGAGAGATAAGTTCTCCATTTCCTTTAATCCTTTTTGTTTATTGTTACAAGTTAGAGATGTAGTTGCAAAATCTAGTATGTAGTGTTTATGTGGAGAAAACAATTAGAATTATCTAAGAGTTTTAGTTGATGAGAGTAAATTTGTGGAGTGTGTGAGACCCCACTATCTTGGGTCTAAATCAATCTTCTTGCTCAGGGGTATGGCTAGAGCCTGCTAGGCTCCATAACACCATTATGGTTGGGAGGAGAGCAAGCCTTATTTTTGTGTTTTTCCATTATCATGTATGATTGTTAGATCTTATAGAGTGTTCAGTTAAAGAAAATTATTGTGTAATGAGAGAGAAATCCTTTTGTTATTTCTTACCCATTGCAAATGACAATTTGAGAGATACTTTATGATATTCTGACTGAGATATTTATTAAATAATAAAAAAGAAAGACCTATTGGTATACCTTTCCAATTGTTAATCCTGATTCAGGATCATATGATTATTATGAAAATTGAAGATAAGAGATATATCATTTTGTTTGAGTACAGATTTCAATTTATAATAGGAGAGTAATTTTTTATCTGTTAGCATGAGACCTTGGATTTCCCTGTAATCCTTCTTAAGATGGTTGTTCAGTCTTATTTCATTAAGGTTGTAAGATGTACATTATTAGTATATGATGAAAATAGTTCAGTCGCTTGAAAATATACTATTTTTCTTTTAAAAAGGAGAATTATATTAAGTTGTAATTTTATGTCTTTATATGATAAAGTAGTATACTATTGTGGCAGGATAAAAGCCTTTTTTTGTTTTCCCTTTCTCTGTTATATTGGAGTGTGCCTACGTTAATCTTAGGATAGTGGTTTATAATCTAAATTAATTGGAATTCATACCAAAAGAGAGGAAGTTTTTATTTAAATAATAATTGATTGACAAAGTTGTAGCTCCTCGTTTCATTCATGAAAGAAAAGTATGTCAGTCCATGTTTGGTTAGAAATAGAAGCATCTAAGATGCCCATGAAACTCCGATTTAGCAACGTAATACTGCAATTTATTTATGAAGAGCATCTATAACTGAATGGACAATAGGTTCCAATGTCTTACTCTCTTGTGAGTCATGGGGTGCTTGCATGATAATCAACTTACTCTAAATCTTATTGTTATGATTATTTACTGTATTTCATACCTTTAAAAGGTAATAGTACCCAGATATTTATAACAATAAACACTAATATTGATGGTACAGATCTACTAGTGTACTATCCACAAAGATAGCTACTTGATACCCACTTTCCATTGCTCTTCCAGCCGACATCCTGCTACCTTGCATAACTCTAAAGTAAGTTCAAGCCAAGAGAACACTCATCAAACACCTGTAGAGCCTGCGGGTAGCATCTGTGGTATACATATTCATTAATAACTGCACTACTTGATGAAACACTCATCAAATATGTCTTCAAGCTGAGGGATGTTGGTTGCAACTGGGCAGTGACCACCATGTAGATGCCTTACAGTATTAGGTCAGACTCGCTCTCTCACATCTGCAACAGTAACAAGTTGAAAAAATACTTGCCAATAAAATTAAATGGAATAACCCTGGGCATACAACAATAAGAAAGAAAAAAAAATTAAATAAATAAATAGTGGTTTAGAGCTCTTCTGGTTAAGGTTAATAATCATGCCTATCTGTTTTCCTACCAGTAGTATGTATAAAGCTATCGGTTCTTGTGTAGGTTGCCAACCTGTTTACCCTATTGCAATCATGGAGAAAGTGGTGAATGACTGCAAAATTAAATGGAATTACCCTGGGCATACAACAATAAGAAAAAAATAAATTAAATAAATAAATAGTCGTTTAGAGCTCTTCTGGTTAAGGTTAATAACAATGCTTATCTGTTTTCCTTCCAGCAGTATGTATAAAGCTATTGGTTCTTGTGTAGGCTGCCAACCTGTTTACCCTATTGCAACTCTTCCATTATCATGGAGAAAGTGGTGAATGACTGCAAAATAGAAATAACAAAGCTCAATAGTTTTGATCATAATGTTTGTAGCTTGCTGGAATTTCAGGTGTATTTAATATTGTTCGTTGGGTATCTAGTGGATTTGAATACAGATCATGCATCCACTATTAATGAAGATGTGAATGCTAAGACTCCAGTCTTGTTCATTAATACCCCCCCTCAGGCTATACCTACTCACCAAGAACACTATGCTCACTACTATAGCTTTTTCATCGGTGGTTGTTGGTTTGTATGAATTTAGTATTCTATCACAGTAGAGAACAACAGACTTTTGAAAGTGCCAAATAGTTTAAATAAGTAAAAATAATAAAAAGGGGAAAATTATTTATATATTTATTATGAAATCTGGAACATAGTCAACCATTAATATTTAGTGCCCATCTGCCTGTTCCATCCAAACTCCATCACCAAAAATGCCATTTATATCTGCAGCCTGTAACATAGCTGGTAGTTGTCGTATTATTCTACCCGTGCAATGTAAATTCCACAGTTACATCTTGTATTCCCTATAAAAGTCAAATGAATAGAAATTTAGATAATATAGTTATTTCAGCGTATGTATGCTTTAAAATAATTAGAAGTTAGAAAGTTATTTTCTTTCAATATTTTTTTTTAGGTACTTGTCATCAGGCCTGGAATTTGACATGCTAAATGGCCGTTTTTTCACTTTTGGATCGTATGTGACAGTCCAAAAAATTATTAAACCGTATGTATTAACATGCTATATATTTGTAAAGACGTACATATGACATTTCAAATAATTAATAAACCGTAAAAATTTATAATAGATAATATATATTATATAGTATTATAATTCGTAATATTGATATATATTATTTTAGAATGTTTTTTATAAAAAAAATAAATTTATTTGGAATATTTTAAAATAGTAAGATATTATTGTTTCTAATTTTAAAAATATTTTAATATTTCTTATAGGATAGTTTCTATTTTCTTATATGAATTTGGAAACTTGTATAATTGAATCAATTTTAAAATATTTTAATATGATTTTTTAGAATAGTTTGTAAATTCTTATACGAATTTAAACTTGTGATAATTAAATCAATTTTAAAATATTTTAATATAATTTTTAAGAATAGTTTGAATATTTCTATATGAATTTAGAAACTTAATAAATTTAAATTTTTACATATTTTTAATAAGATTGTCTGATAAATTTAGAAACTTATCCTAATACATAAAATTTAAGATTTTGTCATATATTAATTTTTTTGACAACTAATATTTTTCTAAAAACGTCAAATGAAAGTCATCAAAACGACCAAACCGTCAAAAAAATTCATTTGACACGTAGGGGTGGCCGCCAAATTCAAGGCCTGCTTGTCAATATTATTCTAGAAGATATTTATCATTATTAGGTGTAAGTTTTGGAAAGTTTTTTTATTAAGATTTCCAATTTTTGATAATATTGTTATTATTAGTGAAGCATTTTAGAAAGTTTCATATTATGAATGTTTCCTCCTTCAGATTTTATTTTTAGAAGTTTCTTTTTATCCAAAGACATCCAATTATAATTAGCAAAATATTTTAAAAAGAAATAAATAAATAAATTATTTTATAATATAACACTTATTTAATAAATCTATAATAATAGTTATAATATCTTTCACCTTTATAATTGTTTAGAAACCATGAAGTGATATTTTGTAAATATAATTTTATAATAACAATGTTAATTTCATTAAAGATCTTATTATTTAATAAGTGTTAATATTAGTTAAGCCGAGAGACGTTCCTACAGTCCGAGTAGGAAGAGTGAAGGATAGAATAAAAGTAGAATATTTTGTGTATTCAGTAAAGAAAATGGAAACATGATGAAAGACCAAGCATCGCCTCAAACTGCATGAACCATAATGTAAAACTATTCACATAAAATTGCATGCTCCAAACACCCAACTGTTGCATGCTCCAAATGCACAACACACATTCAATATTGAAACGATTTGACTCGAGAATGTAACATTAGAAGGAAGTTGAAATGATTGAATTTACCGCTCCATATACAGCTTTGACGACTCGCTTCCACTATACCCATCATGGTTATTGTCTTTAAATGAAACCATTGTGTTCCTCTATCTCTAATACTTTGCAATTGATTTGTTTGCAACCTGGTAGATTATAGTTATCGCATTATTGGTGAGGAGGATTTCAATATTTGTTTTAAATCTAGATTTCCTTTCTCTATCATAATTAAGCAATGTATTCATTTGCGAGTTTAAGTGCATCATAATTTGATTTTTGTGAAGCTATCAATTTGGATTTCTCTATTTTTTCGCATAAATCGGGTATATTGTAGTACCCCTACTCATTTGAACTTATTAGACTCATATTTTATTATTGTTTACTTTTAGTGGATACATTACCATGATGTGTTATTTACACTTATATGACATTATTTCATGCTTTACCTGGAGATGAGATGCATAATTTATTTGCAGTATTTCAGTAATTGTGAATTTATGGTATTTCATGGATTATTGCTATGTACTGACACTTAATTTTATCTATGCAATGTGAAATTATATGTTGCATGTCTGCGAGTGTATTGGATGCAAGGGGACAATTTTCCTTCACTCACTCCGGTGAGACAGGGAACATTGTGATTCTCCTTCATCGGTATGTATGTCATGTTTTCTATATTGTATATATGCATGTGTGGTTCGGTGATGCAGGATATTCCAGGTACAAGTACCGGATAGGTACAGGGTATCATCTCCACCTGGCTTCACAGTTCTAAGTGTGCTTTATATTGTCCAATGGAAGTGGAGGAGGTAGTAGTTGACCCTATTTTACTCAGTTACACTCTTGTGAGTGTCGTCAATTGGTCATCCTATCAGTTGTTCGGCCTTCATATATTGTCGTTTGACTTTTTCTGAGTCTTTGCTTGGGGTTTGCTCAGTTTGTGTGTTTAGTGGTTTTAATTAATTAATTAAATTTATGGAGTTATCTCATAGTTGGTATTTTTGAATTATGTATTTTATGCATTGAGATTATAAATTTAATTAGTTAAAAGAAATTATTAAATTAAGTTGCAAGTTGCATGATATTAGAAATATATTTTATTTAAATTTTAGTAAAAAATAAATTAGATTAATTTCATTTATTGTTTCCTAGAATTTTAAAAGAATAAAAGAATAAAAGAATATAAATAAATGAATAAAATAATTATTTAGAATCAAAGTATTGCTTTAATTTCTTTATTTAGAAAATTAATTAATTTGCATGAGAAACGAAAAGAAAGAAAAATGATTTTTAATTATTGCATGTTAACTTATTCTTTTGTTAAGAAATTAGAAAATAAAATAAAATGGTTTTTAATTAAAAAAATTAAATAGTAGGGTTTTGGGAAAAATATATTCAACCTAGAATTTTAGTTTAAAAAGGGGAATATGTTTTTTTATTTTGGGGGACATGGAAAAGAGTCAGGGATTTTGGTGAAGAAAAGTTATTTGGAAGCTTGTTGAAGGATTGATTCTCTTCTACAAATTTCTTCGAGGAAAGCTATACCAGGTTGGGAGGATTCTATTCATTGTTTATTTTTAAAGATAATATTTTTCTATTTCTTTCCTCTTTTTGAATGATATGTGTGTTAAAATGTTTGTCAAATCTAAAATTCTTTCTAGTTATTTCTTGTTCTTGGCTAAAGTCCATTTCTAAAATTAGTTTCTAGTTTCTGGAAAGAAGTTATTTCTGGGTGTTTGCCAAGATGTTTAACTATGCATGGAAATTGCAAGATTTGGGAGAAATGGGTTTTGCCAAAGAAAATGTCCTTTGGTTTGGTATTGGATTCGATATTTTGCTATGGCTATTCTTTGTGCATCTCGGTATATTTAGTTGTAAAATTATTTGGGAATTAAATTTAGTAGTTTATTAAGTGTATGGGAAAATATGTATGAATTAATCTGTATTCCATGGAAATAAATTTTATTGGAAATAAAATTTAATATTTTCTTAGGTTATTGAAATTTAATATTATTAAGTTATTGAAATTTATTGATTTTATATTATGAAGATTTTCTTTTTAGAAGTTTCTTTTTATCCAAAGACATCCAATTATAATTAGCAAAATATTTTAAAAAGAAATAAATAAATAAATTATTTTATAATATAACACTTATTTAATAAATCTATAATAATAGTTATAATATCTTTCACCTTTATAATTGTTTAGAAACCATTTCACCTTTATAATTGTTTAGAAACCATGAAGTGATATTTTGTAAATATAATTTTATAATAACAATGTTAATTTCATTAAAGATCTTATTATTTAATAAGTGTTAATATTAGTTAAGCCGAGAGACGTTCCTACAGTCCCAGTAGGAAGAGTGAAGGATAGAATAAAAGTAGAATATTTTGTGTATTCAGTAAAGAAAATGGAAACATGATGAAAGACCAAGCATCGCCTCAAACTGCATGAACCATAATGTAAAACTATTCACATAAAATTGCATGCTCCAAACACCCAACTGTTGCATGCTCCAAACGTACAACACACATTCAATATTGAAATGATTCGACTTGAGAATGTAACGTTAGAAGGAAGTTGAAATGATTGAATTTACCGCTCCATATACAGCTTTGAGGACTCGCTTCCACTATACCCATCATGGTTATTGTCTTTAAATGAAACCATTGTGTTCCTCTATCTCTAATACTTTTCAATTGATTTGTTTGCAACCTGGTAGATTGTAGTTATCGCATTATTGGTGAAGAGGATTTCAATATTTGTTTTAAACCTAGATTTCCTTTATCTATCGGAATTAAGCACTGTATTCATTTGTGGGTTTAAGTGCATCATAATTGGATTTCTGTGAAGCTATCAATTTGGATTTCTCTGTTTTTTTGCAAAAATCGGGCATGCTCCTTCGATCTATCATTTACTCCACCTTTCTCGTATCTGCATGTTATTGTAGACTATATTAGTTTGTCGTTCTGACATCTGTATGTTGTCTATAGACTGTATAACTCTGCTCTCCTTGCCAAAAAATTGAATGACTTTCTGGGCTCCCTGCCAAAAATTCTCCATTATTTGATTCGGCTTTTATTCGGTATTCTTTTCTCATGACTTGTTTCATTAAATACCTTTCTTCAAAACTATAACCATATATTCTTGGGAGTATTATTTTTTTTCACACAAAATTTTTATAGACATTCTATTACTACGCATTGCCCTGTTTGCTGATTGCTGGTCTTTCATTTACATGCGAAATATGGTGAAGATAATCGTTATTCTATTCAATATTGGGGCCTATGAAAAGGGAGGTGTTTAGGAGTATGATTATCTTAATATAAATGTAAAGAGATATGGTTTTTATTTGAATGAGTTGGGATTATTAGAAAGAGATGGTAATAGTCGTTGGTAATATAATTATTACTAAAAAAGAAGTCCATGCCCTAATAGTAAGATTGACAATATTATCTAGAAGATAATGCAAATAAAATTATAGTAATTTATTCTTGCATGGCTCGCCTGCTACTGATATAAGGGATAATTGACAGATAATACCATTTTCTAAGGTGTGAATTCGGGTATGAGGAAAGAAATAATATTCTATGGTTCATGCTAGAAATACCACCTTTTTTTCATATTCAAAATGTATGGAAAGAAAAGTCACATCATCATTATAAAATACTTAAATGTGGGAGAATGCGTGGGCCCTAGCTTCGAGAGACATTGTGAATCTTAGGCTATAAATCATAATTTTGATATCTTATTTGTAAATTTACTTTTAATAAGTATAAAAAGAATCATATTATTAAAATGGTTGAATGTTTTCGCTGTTGTATTTAGTTAACCCGTTGACAAATTAATAATTATAATAATAAGTGAGATTTTATTATAAGTTGAAAATAAAGATAAATTAAAGAGTGATATTATCCTTGACCAAGAAGATTGATTTTATTTGGTGTTTGGAAAGTAACATGTTATGTTATATTTGTAAACAAACTAACATTATTGTTTAGTTGTTAGATATTTAATTAGGAAAAAATTATTTAATAGATCTAATCATAATTTTTAAACTAAATATATTATTATTAAAATT
Source organism: Cryptomeria japonica (assembly GCF_030272615.1). Classification (NCBI taxonomy): domain Eukaryota; kingdom Viridiplantae; phylum Streptophyta; class Pinopsida; order Cupressales; family Cupressaceae; genus Cryptomeria; species Cryptomeria japonica. The sequence goes on along the minus strand of NC_081408.1, from coordinate 234,693,820 downwards.
GGTATCATATTATTCTAATTATAATAATATAAGAATTATGATATAATATAGTGTAATTTATTATTTTAATAATAAATTGTAATATATTTTGAGCTACTTCTATAAGAGTGATGGCATTTATCACAGAATCTAATCAATCAAGGTAACAAAATTTTTATTTTACTTTGTCTCTTATTTAATAGTTTTTTAAATAATATGCAGAACATTATATAATGCAACAATTCAAAATGAAGATCTACAAGCCTTCTTAAACTTTGATATATCATGCCAAGAGTTAGTCTTGGCAAAAAACTTGGTTAGTTACGTTTGACGTACAAAGCTCCTTAGATAACATACTTAAAATTGAAATTGATGTGTGGACATGTTGGTGTAATGTGAGTGCCAATGATACTACAAAGGAATTAATAATTTTAATCCTACTTTTTTGTCCTCATTGTTACCCAAACATGGTGTTGTATTGTACACATACTTCAAAGTACATGAAAACACCTATTACTACCATGGTGGATGATGATATTCTTGAATATGTCATAGAAGGGTTGCCCATCAATAGACTCATTTTGGATTATAGTGAAGCATTTGTTTGACATCTTCAAATGGAAAACCCAAAAATATTTTGGAGGACAAGAGCAAGAATGATTTAGTCAACATATTGTTCAAGTTGATAATATAAAATTTTGTATTGTTTTATATTTTGACAGCTATATGTTGTTAGTTCTTTGGATCTTTTCATGATTTTTGGACTCTCGTTGTAAAAGGATTTGGACCCTTTCAAAAACCCATATTTTCCAATAATATATTACTATTGTGCCATACATATAAAATTATAGCTTTCCAAAAGATTATATTATATAAAAAAAGTAAAGATTGCAATAACTAAATAATTATGTTCTTTAATTTGGATCTAAGATAAAAGGCATGGCATTAGTATCAATATGTACATATTTAGGTCTAATTTGCTACATTCTAAAAAATATATTAATTCTTCAATGCTAAGGTAAAATGACTTAATTTATTTTATATTTATTACTTATCATAAAGATGAAGAAAAAATTTACAATAAATAATGATAAAACAGACATTTTTAGTTTCATTTATAATTATAATTATCATTTCAAAAATAATAATTTATGTGAAGATTATATACAAATATTATTTAAAAATAAATCCAAATAATGAGATTGTAAAAAACAAATCTATAATAATTCGCCAATTAACTATAAAGAGAGAATTAGGGTAAGGGTTCAAATTAGAATTAGAGATAGGACTAAGATATGGGGTTAAATTTAAATTTTATTTAGGGTTTAAATAGGGTTAGGATTAGAAATTAATTAGTTTTAGAGTTAACTAATCTTTAACTATAATATTAATCCTAATTGTAACTCTAACCCTAACCTAATAATGACCCTAACCCTAACTATATCTATAACCGTAAACCTAATCCTAATCATAACCCTAACCATGATATAAAACCTAAAACTATCTACATCCTAACCCTAACAACAACCTAACTCTAATCCTTAGCTAAAACTTATAAAAACTATGATTATATCATAATCATAATCTTAACCTTGACAATAACCATGATGTAAACCCTAAACCTAGCAATATAATTCTAAACATTATATTAAATGATAATCATAACCATAACCATATCCATAACCACAATCATAACTATAACCATTACTTTAACCATGATATAGTGTATGAGTATGCAAGGCATAACCATCAAGCTCATTGGTTGGACTCACAATTTAAGTTATGCAAGGACACATTTCCACTTCATACAATCATTTCAATTGTTGACTTTGTAGAGAACTACACACTACAACCACAGAACAAGGTGCAATCACAATAGTACAACTCCACACAAGTTGCTATATTTGTGCATATAGATTTCATTCATGCACATGATAGTATGGAAGAGGATAGGAAGATATTGAGGGAGTATCATTTTTACGTCAGTGATGATTGCTCACACTCTACAGAGTTTGTGCAAGGTTGTTTTAAGATATTCTGCGATGATTTGTCTAGCCAAGGCATATCATTTCGTCAACATATCATATGGTCAGATAATTGTGCATCACAATTTAAGAACTCTCAGATGTTTTATTGGTTGAGTAGGATGCATAAGTTGACTGCTATTCAACATATGTGGAATTTCTTTGAGGCTGGGCATGGACAAGGGGAGCATGATGGTGCAGGAGCATGTATTAAAAGAGCTTTAGCATGAGAAGAGTTAAAGTACAAAGGGAATGCAAACTTGAAAGATGCAAAATCAATTGTTCAGTGGTGCAATGGTAAAATTATTCTAGGTAATCAAGGTAAGTCTTCAATTCACATATTTTTTTGGTTGGTAGATGATACTAACATTAAAAAATTAGAAGATTGTTGTACATTGACAAGATCGAGTGAGCTACACTCTTACAAAATATCTAATGCAGGTTCATGGATTATCCATACACGACAAATGTCATGTTATTGTTCTTCATGTAGATATGGTGCCTATAATGAGTGTGAGTCAAAGGAGTGGGTGGATGAATGGTGTATGAATCCTCTAATCCCACTTCAAACATATCGACCTCCGAGTGCACTACAACTAACACAGATGGAAGCATCAATTGAATTTGACCATGTGTCATATTTAGTCCAACCAGGTAAATTATCCACATGCAATATTTTGTACTTTAATATTTTACCTTAGTTGTTTCGTAAATTCTTCTCACTTTATCATTGTAGGGCATGTTTATGAAGTTATTGCAGTTGAAGGAAATGAAGAAGGAACATATTATTACCTGTGTTATTATGTGGACACAAAAATGAAATTGGATGGACCTGTGGTAGATGGAGAAAATATTGAGTACCCCACAGGATCAGTAGTTGTTACTGGTACATGGCTTAGAAGGTACCCAGTGAAGAAGTCTAACTTGTGGTTGTTCGAGGACTTCAAGACACATAGGAAGATTCTTCATTATTCTAACCTTGTTGTAGCTTCAAATGTTCATTTGATCAAATATGGGGGTAGACCACTAAACAAGAACCTAGGGAAGGTTCGTGAGTCTGACCATGAGGCCATACTAGACACGATAAAGAGTAGAGAATATACAGATGGTTCATTGGATTAAATGTAAATGTAAAAAATTGTAATATCAATCTTATTTGGATATATGTACATGACTTGTATTTTTTACTACTCGAGGCATTGTAATATAAAAAAGTTGCATTTTTGTCTTCTTTTGTGTGATTTTATGTAGATAATGTCATTTTGGACCATTAGAGATCACATGGGATCATTTCATGAAGTTTTAGGCTAATATGGTAAAAGATGTAAAAATTGCTCATTTGTAGTCAATCACTCAAAGTGTGAAAAATTGTCAAAATTCGGCATCATTTTTCTCGATGTTAGTGACATGTAAGAATGATTCATCTGATCCTACAGGATCATGTTATCGCACTCTAAAAAATCCTCTCTCGGTTTAGGTAGACTCAGATCGAATTGCTCATGGCGACAATTTCTCAGTTGCGACAAAAAGCGACAGATGGATTCAATGAAAAGTTGCACAATGCCCCATCTTTCAATCCGCTTGTCATGACACCAAACTGTTAGATCATACACATTGGGGTGGCTGGTTTTATGCTAGGAATGCCTTCTTTTCCATCTCCAACTCGCCCGATCATTGCAGGCCACACCCTAGCAGCGAAATCGCCTAAGTCCTCAAGTTGCTCAAACTTGTCAATATTCAACATCGTGTTTCTAGGCCCCAGTTAATCATAAGAACAAGCTTTCTGATCCTATGGGGTTTTGTTATGGTACTCTAAAAACCCTCTCTCAGTTTTAGTAGACTCGGATCCAATTGCTCGTGGCGATGCTTTCTTGGTTGCAACAAAAAGCATCAGATGAGTTCAATGAAAAGTTGCACAATGCCCCATCTTTCAATCCACTTGTCACGGCACCAAACATCAGCTCGTATGCATCAGGGTGGTTGGGTTTATGCTAGGAATGCCTTCATTTTTCTCTCCAACTCGCTCGATCATTGCGAGACACACCCTAGCGATGAAATCGCCTAAGTGCTCAAGTTGGTCAAAGTTGTCAATATTTGGCATCATGTTTCTCGACGCCCGTTAATCATGAGAACGAGCTGTCTAATCCTATAGGGTCATTTTATGGCACTCCTTAAAAAATCCTCTCTCGGTTTTGGTAGGCTCGGATCCAGTTGCTCGTGGTGATGCTTTCTCGGTTGTGACAAAAAGCGTCAGATGAGTTCAATGAAAAGTTGCACAATGCCCCATCTTTCAATCCGCTCATCGCAACACCAAACCGTTAGCTCATACGCATTGGGGTGGCTGGGTTTACGCTAGGAATTCCTTCTTTTTTCTCTCCAACTCGCCCAATCATTGCGGGCCACACCCTACCAGCAAAATCGCCTAAGTGCTCAAGTTGCTCAAAGTTGTCAGTATCCGACATTGTTTTTCTCGATGCCCGTTAATCATAACAATGATCCGTCTAATCCTATGGGGTCATTTTATGGCACTCTAAAAAATCCTCTCTCAGTTTTAGTAGACTCAGATCGAGTTGTTCATGGTGATGCTTTCTCGGTTGCGACAAAAAGGGTCAGATGAGTTCAATGAAAAGTTGAACAATGCCCCATCTTTCAATCTGCTCTTCGTGGCACCAAACAGTCAATTGGCATGCATCGGGGTGTCTAGGTTTACTCTAGGAATGACTTCTTTTTTCTCTCCAAATCGCTCGATCATTGCGGGCCATGCCCTAGCAGTGAAATTGCCTAAGTGCTCAAGTTGCTCAAAGTTGTTAATATTTGGCATCACGTTTCTCGGTGCCAGTTAATCATAAGAATGAGTCGTCTAATCCTATAGGGTCATGTTATGGAACTCTAAAATTTCCTCTCTCAGTTTCAGTAGATTCAGATCTAGTTGCTCATGGCGACACTTTCTTGGTTGTGACAAAAAGCATCAAATAAGTTCAATGAAAAGTTGAACAATGCCTCATCTTTCAATCCGCTCATCGCAGCACTAAACCATCATCTTGTACGTGTCAGGGTGGGCACTTTTACGCTAGGAATGCCTTTGTTTTTCTCTACAACTCGCTCGATCGTTGCGGGCCACACCCTAGCAGCGAAATCGCCTAAGTGCTCAAGTTTCTCAAAGCTATCAATATTCGGCATCACATTTCTTGGCGCTCATTAATCATAAGAACAAGTTGTCTAATCCTACAGGGTCATGTTATGGCACTCTAAAAAATCCTTTGTTGGTTTCGGTAGAATCGGATCTAGTTGTTCATGGTGACGCTTTCTCGGTTGCGACAAAAAGCGTCAGATGAGTTCAATGAAAAGTTGCACAATGCCCATCTTTCAATCTTCTCTTCGCGGTACCAAACCATCAGCTCATATGCATTGGGGTGGTCGGGTTTACGTTAGGAATGCCTTCTTTTTTCTCTCCAACTTGCCCGATCATTGCGGGCCACACCCTAGCAGCGAAATCGCCTAAGTGCTCAAGTTACTCAAAGTTGTCAATATTCAGCATCACGTTTCTTGGTGCCCATTAATCATAAGAAGGAGCCATCTAAACCTATGGGGTCATGTTATGGCACTCTAAAAAATCCTCTCTCAGTTTTGGTAGGCTCGAATCTAGTTGCTCATGGCGATGCTTTCTCAGTTGCGACAAAAAAGTCAAATGAGTTCAATGAAAAGTTGCACAATGCCCCATCTTTCAATCCGCTCATCGCAGCACCGAACCGTCAGCTCATACACATCGGGGTGGCTAGGTTTATGCTAGGAATGCCTTCTTTTTTCTCTCCAACTTGCCTAATCATTGTGGGCCACACCCTACCAGCAAAATCACCTAAGTGCTCAAGTTGCTCAAAGTTGTGAATATTTGGCATCGCGTTTCTCGGTGGCTGTTAATCAGAACAATGAGTCGTGTGATCTTATGGGGTTGTGTTATGGCTCTCTAGAAAAGCCTCTCTTAGTTTTGGTAGACTCGGATCCAGTTGCTCGTGGCGACGCTTTCTCGATTGCGACAAAAAGCCTCAAATGAGTTCAATGAAAAGTTTCACAATGCCCCATTGTGGTACCAAACCATCAACTGGTATACGTCGGGGTGGTCGGGTTTATGCTAGGAATGCTTTCTTTTTTCTCTCCAACTTGCCCAATCGTTGTCGGCCACACCCTAGCAGCAAAATCGCTTAAGTGCATGCATTAGATGAATAGAAGTTTATGGGCTATGCAATTTTTTTAGAATGGGTATTGGTACAATGGTGTCTTACATTGTCTAATTTAGGTTCTTTCCATGTTTCCTTTATATAGTCTTATATTGACTATAACTATTGAATTTGTGTTGATCTCCATAAGGTTGTGTCTTGGATTACAAACACATATTTAGGTTCAAAGCTTAAGTAACAATAAAATTTGTGCAATTACTCATTTAATCATTTGTACTACAATTATGGATAACCATGATAAATGATTTGCATCAACCAAAAAGCTACAAATCCATGCAACATTTTATACAGTTAAAACTATCAAATATATCCAATACAAACAAATAGGCTTGCCAAAAGCCATATGGACATAGAATTTCACGTATTCATAAAACAAAACATATGTTCAAAATTGCTATAAAGGCATACAACATGATATCAAATAAAGTCAAATAGGGGCTTGCCAAAATCCATATGGACATAGAATGTCACATATTCATATTACAAAACATATGTTCAAAATTGCCATATAGACATACAACATGGTATCCAATAAAGTCAAATAGGAGCTTGCCAAAATCCATATGGACATAGAATGTCACATATTCGTAATACAAAACATATGTTCAAAATTGCCATATAGGTATACAACATAGGACCCTATTCTATTCATTTCCCTCTAGGGAAAGGAAATAGATCACAAGATATCTTTGCATGTCAAGGGGATGAAGATGTATATGATGTAGGTGTCTTTTGAGTACGTCCATTCGACCTCCTCTCCAGACTTTTTTGTAACTCCACCTAATACAATGAAAATAATGATGTTCGCATATACAAAAATTGAATTTTAGAATGACATATAATAGAATAGTCACTTACTGCATACAAATAATTTTGATGTTCATCCATAACAGGTGCACGTTCATGATCTGGAGTGACAAGCCCCTACTGTAAGCATCACAATATAAATTAAACTAAACACAAGTGTCGTTAAAAATTTCAGTAACATATTATTAAGATAACAAATGTAATTCTAAATTTACTAAATTTACAAATATATCTCATACTTCTGTTAAAGCACTTGAACTTGCTACTGCTGCAGCAACACCACACTCTATTGATGCGTGGACAGAAGGAGGAGTCTCTGATGTCAACATCTGAAAATTAAACAAAGTATATTGATTAATCGCCAAAACTATCTATATTATTTAATAACAACATTAAAGATAAATTGTTTACTTGGGTGAAATATTTTTGATGAAATACACTACGAGGTGTTGATGCTGAAGCTCTAGCATCAAACTATTTGACATCCAAAATGAGTAATTAGAAAATCATTCACATAAGTTTCAACTATCTACATATAATAATTATATTTCTTCACTCGTTATATACTCGTGGAGTCGACAAAGTTGTGAAAAAGGGTGTTGCAGGAATGTTGCTAGTATTGTGAACACTTTGACCCTGATTTTTTATCATAATAACTTACTAATTTAGATATATTCTCAAATTTCCATATAAGATTTAATAAAAAGAATGAAATGAAGTTGTAATGAAATATACCTGGGTATCAATGCCAAATGTTTCGTTCAGCAAGGATTCTATCATGGCAGTGTTCTCTATAGAAAACTTCGCTCGTGCATGTGCATTCTCAAAACTATTAGGATCATAAGTGCAAAGAGAACCACAAGATCGACAAAAATGAACTGGAACTCGATGCCTAGAAGAATCACCATCATCACTTGCATCGCCCTCTACTAGAGGCCTAGCATACTGTATAAGGGTCTGAGTGAGTGAGATAATGGAGTCTAGAATTTCGACCTCAATACTCTCCTTCAAAATGGAAGGAATAATAACATGCTCCACCATAGGTCTGGCCAAGGGTCTTGGTGGGAGATTTGGGTCACACTATGCACCCTCTCTATCATGTGAGGAACCCCCACCTCTACCTTGGAAATCTAGAAAATCAAAATAGTTTGGGATCTCATTAAGAACAAACTCACAGTACAATTTTCTCAAAAAGTATTGGGCTATCTCATAATTATTGCATGGGGGCTAATCAAATACCATCCGCTACCTATCCCAAAAATTGTTTTTAATCCCTTCATGATGACACCAATGAATAGGGAATCTCCTACATCCAGGGTGTAAAGGTTGATTCATTCAGGGGTCTGTAAAAGAGCACAAAGTCAAATTTATTAATTTTCTTTTTCTTCACTGCCGCATATGATAATTTGTTAGAATAAAATTGCTTTTGTTCTTCCTTCTTACTAGACCAAAAATTTATTTACCCACTCACAGATTATATGTGAGATACAATAGATTGCAAAGAACTGTCAAGGTTTGTCCTATGGGAGTTTGTTCCAATGGGATCTTTTAGCCTTGTGATTAAACCTTCAAGCTCTTTTTAGCTATTTTCTATTTGACCTAATAGGTTTTCTTATGTACCTATGGGATGTCTAGGGATTGTAGGAGGTTCTTGATGTGCTTCTTCTTCAATATGGTCTTCATGATGAGGTGATTGAGTATTTTCAATATTTTCTTATCTAATCTCATTTCCTGATAATGAAAATAAATTTAAATCAATAAACCTAGTTTAATATTCAAATTAATAAAAAAATGATAATAAGAAAACAAAAATACATACTTCTTCGAGATCTTCAATAGCGTGGTGGCATTTTGATGAGAGATGGACAGCTCAGTGCCCAATATCAAGCTTCTATAAAGGGTGAGCGCAAGAAAATGGCACCCCAAGTCACCAAAACATGGGTTTGGGAATGCAGAATGCATCCAAAATGCAGACATGGGTTTTTTTAAAGTTTGAAATGCTCATAAGGTGCACGCCTTATGAGCATTTTTCATTTTTTTTGAAGTGTGGCACCTTTTTGGTGCCACAACTTTGTGCATATACCCTTCTGTTTGATTCCATTGCATATTCAAGTACATCTATCCAAAGGGGATAGGCATCCATCGAATTGGGATGGGAATCTAACAATATAGGTTAGGCATATAACCATATAGGTAAGGCATCTAGCCATACAGGTTAGGAATCTATCCATATGAGATAAGGGGTTTCTTCTATCTAATTTGCGATAGGCATCTACCCAAATGGAGTATGCATCTATTCATAAGAATAGGGAATGCTCTAGAGAGAGACTTTGGACTCATCAGGACCATCTAGCTCCTGAGTCACTCTCTAAGGACTATACTCCCCTACTAGAAGTGCATAGAGGTCACCGTCCTTAGGAGTATATAAAAATAATCATATAAAACAAGATCGAGTTCCTCCTCAGAATGCGGACTAAAGCCTCAAGAAGTCAAGCGAATCCATATGGGATTCCTTCTGAGTATGCATTGAATTAATCTTAATCATTCACTTAGCATTATTTCTACCCTTTGATTGAAATACCAAGGAGCTTTGAGAATCCAACAACTCATCCTTAACCAAATCCTAATCCCCATCCCTGAATGCTTGAATACTAGGGACAACTCCATCCCTAGACTACCTACATACTCATTTCGACATGGGATCAAGGTATAAAATATATAGTTCTAGTTTCTAGATATGTTTTAATGTAAACTGATTAGTGGGTATGCAACCCTTTCTAGGGTCATTATCCCAAACATTTTCTCTATGGTTGCTACCTACAATGGTAGGTTTATATCAAAGAGACTCAAGGTGGCCTCCTGCTTGTGGCCTAGAGCAACTAAGTCCTAGAAGCCTTACCGAAATGAGCATTTGACTTCAATATGGTCCTCATGATGAGGTGATTGAGTGTTTTCAATATTTTCTTGTCTAATCTCATTTCCTGACAATGAAAATAAATTTAAATCAATAAACCTAGTTTAATATTCAAATTAATAAAAGAATGATAATAAGAAACCAAAAATACATACTTCTTCAAGATCTTCAATGGCGTGGTGGCATTTTGATGAGAGATGGACAACTTAGTGCCCAATATCAAGCTTCTATAAAGGGTGAGCGCAAGAAAATGGCACCCCAAGCCGCCCCTTGTATTTTAACTTATAAATGACCCTTATTTCTCCTTGGAAGTTTATAGGGATGATGTCGCAGATGCTATTGTTGCAACTTTATTAGGTGTTAAGTGTAGTAGTTCAACACAACGATATTACCTGTAAGCATGACCTAGAGGCACCATACATAGTGAACGCTGCTAAGGTTTTTCTTTTCCAACTCCTCTTGTTTAGTTGTCTAAATAATAAATTCAATTACAAATTCATGAAAGCCTAAATAAACATTTCACTAAAATATTTATGAAAATGAAACTATTAGATGCAAAGAATTATCAGTTGAAAATTAAAAAACCAAGATCTATAAATTTATGTAATTGAATAGGAAAAACCAATAAACTATTTTGGAATAGTATCATCTTGAACAAAAACTCTAATAACAATTAAAACTTTAAACTTGAACTAAATACATGAAAGTACTAATTGATTGAAATTGTGATACTTGTAAGAGAGCTTATGAAAATGATTTAAACTACTTATAATATAATAATTGCTTTGAAGCAAAAACCATTACAAGTTTCAATATGAGTCATATTGCTTGAAGGGCATTAAATAACAAGACTTTGGAAATGAGTTTAATATCTACTTGTTTGAAAGGGAAAAATTATTTAATTATAAACTTGATAACCACGTTATCTTTAATTGCTAAAAAACATGAAAATAAGATTAGAAGAAAGTCTAAATACTTCCTACTTAACCAATACTAATAAGGCTCCCAACAAATAACTCTAGTCAATCTACTTCTAGCTGCTTTTGGACTAAAGTCAAACTCTTTGCAAAATTATAATTGATAAACCATGTAAATCTTCCATTTAAAGTAATGTTAAACGATAACCTTCTCAATCCCAAATTATTAGGAGTGAGCTAAGGCTTGCTTCTAAAATTTACTTCAATTAAATTTTTTATTTAATTTGCTAACCAAGTGATCAAGGAATAGGTTTCTTGAAAGCTTATTTGATTGTGATAGAATCCAAAAATCTAGAATAACCAAATCCAACTTTTATTACAACAAAAGAAGAATATTAAATTTGAGTTTGGCCAAGTAAATCAAGTTTAATATTCTGATGTAAAAAGATCTCAATTTTTGTTTCTTTCCCATTTGCTAAAACTATTTTGGTCCTCATGGATTGGAATTCAACAATATATATATTTTCCTCTCATTGGTTTTCAAATATTAGGTTTTCAAATAATTTTTCTTTGCATCCTAACGAATTTATTATAAAATAGATTATACCATGCAACCTATCTCCAAATTTAAATAAGAAACTTAAATATTTGAAATGTATTGAGTTTATTGAAGGGAATCTATATACTATTATAATTTATTTGGGACTAAATAGTGATAATTGATGAAAAGGAATCAATACTTTGGAATGAGTTCATTTATTTTATCTTGCAATAGCTTTCCAAGGTGTGTCATTGATGCAACATCATTTCCCTTACTTTTGTTTCATAATTCAAAATAATTTATTTAATAAGGAGATTTAACTATTGTCATAAGAAAAAATAATGGGAGCGGGGGGAGAGGTGGGAACGACTAGAGTGACTAGTTTGATTTCAAATGGAGAAGGAGTGAGAAGACCAGGTGATGAAGGTTCCAAAGGTTCCCATGTGATTTCCACCATGGAAGAGACAAAATCTAAAGCTTCTAATGGCAGTCTCAATGGGACTTCGGATGGGGGCACCTTGTTGGTACCTCCAAAGGAAAAATTTGACTATTGTTTTTCCTTGTGGTGGGGAGCGTCCCATAAAGTCTGTGGAGAATCTTAGGAAACCGGGATCTCTAGACTACAACATAAAATGGTCTACTTTGTTTGGGTCAAACCTCAAAGGAAGGGCTATTGCAGTCATTCCCCATAAAGTGGACCCAGAGTCTAGTTATTGTTCCATTTCTATTCCAGATTGTATCATGGAAAGGAATATGGCTAACCTGGCCTTTGTCCTGGTTGGTAATTTTATTGGCCCTTGCCCTAATATTGAAGCTATTAGGGATTGGGTGTCCTAGAAATGGAAGGGAAAGGGTAGATTTATGTGGTGGCCATGTCCAATGGTTTATCTCCTTCTCCTTTTCCTTCGAGGAGGACCTATGATTTGTTTTAGCGGGTGGAACCTAGATGTTAGGCAAATCATCTCTGGCTATCAAGAAATGGGAACCAAGCTTTAACCCAAAGGAATGGGAATATAATGAGGCCCCTATTTGGGTGCAGCTATGAAGTTTTCCTATGGATTTTTGGGGCAAAGAAATATTTGTTGGGATTGCTGCATGCTTTGGTGAGCTCCTTTCAATTGACCCAATGACCTCTATGAAGAGGTGCCTGGTGTATGCCAGAATCTGTGTGAATGCTAAACATCCTTCCAATTTGCCAAAGGAGATTGACCTATTCTCTAAACTGGGCAGATGGGTTCAAAAAGTGAAGTATGAATCTATTCCCTTTGCTTGCTTCCACTATAAAATAGTTGTTCATTGGGCCAAAGAATGCCCTTCTAAGCTTAAGCCTAAGAGGACATGGAAGAAGAAAGATGAGACAAAGGGGGTGGACTTAGTGGTGGAGTCCTCGGTCTTGGATCCCCCTCAATGTATAGATGAAGTGATTAATGTCCTGTGTGTTTAGGATGGACTAGATCCAAATCTTTTAAACTCAGATCCCTTGAATGAGGGGGGATGCAGGGGGAAGTTTGAAGCCTGAGGAGATTTCTTATGGGGATGATTTTGTGATGGAGGTTCATAGGGAACTTGATCCTTCCATCCACCTTGTAGTTGAAGTTGGGATCTCATTGGATTCAAACATTCATGATGATGTGACCCAGGATGATGATAATCTAAATCCATTTATTGAGGTTAAAGATAAGCACGGAAAAAGAAACTCCCCAAATGGTCTTTTCTTAACACCTATTTCTAGAGGTGTTAATACTAGAAACAAAAAAAAGGTGGATTGTGGATCTGATTTGACGGTAGTGGGGAGGCCTCCCGATGTAATTAGCAGAGACAAGCATAGTCGGGCATCCATTACTGATGCAATCCAGAGAACATTACAAGATATGGGGATTGGTTCCCCCCATCCAGTCAAATGAAAGTCATCTCATAGAATATTCGGGGATTGGATCATCCCCACAAACATGATCTTCTATCCAATCTAATTAGATATCATAGGCTAGATATATGTCTTTTTCAAGAAACCAAAATGCCTGGTTGTAAAGTGGAAAAGATCACATTGGCTATTTTCGAAGAGTGCAGAACTCATTGTGATGATGCTGATGGGGGTTCTGGTGGTATTTCCACTTTGTGGAATCCTAGACGGTTTTTGGGTAAGGTTGTTTTGACCTCTCCTAATCTCATTGCCACTAGATTTACTAGTCAATCTGATGGGTCATCTTGGAGCATATCTAATATCTATTCCCCAAATGGGAAAAATGCTAGAAAAATGCTCTGGTCCTCTATCATTAATGATAGAATGGCTTTCCCTAATGAGAAATTGATCCTATTGGGATATTTTAATACCCCATTATCTAGTATGGAAATGGCCGTGGAATGCCTGTTTCAGATGAAAGTAGCCAGGACTTGGCGGATATGATTAATTTTGTGGGTTTGTTAGACCTTGATCTTGGTGGGGCTAAATTCACTTGGTCCAACAGAAGAAGTGGGGGGGACCTCATCCAAGTCAAACTGGACAGAGGTATTATTTCTCATGAATGGATTCGTGATGCTTCTTTTAGATTAAATGCGTTATCCAGAATTGGCTCTAATCATTTCCCGATTTGTCTAAGTATATCCCCTTTGACTGGGAGGAGGGCCTTCCCCTTCAGGTTTGAGAAGATGTGGCTTTTAGCTCTAGAAATTCATGATAATATTTCTAAATGGTGGAATTTTGACATTCAGGAAAATACGATGTTTAGAGTGGCTAAGAAACTTTTTAATGTCAAGTCCAATATCCAACTCTGGAATAAAGCATCATTTGACAATATTTTTTAGACAAAAGAGAAGCTCAAGAAAGATTTGGATGATGTTTCATTTCAGATTCAAGATGTGGGGTATGATCCTGTGATTATGAATAAAGAAGTTGACTTACTTACCAAGATTCATGACATCATCTCTAAGGAGGAGGAATTTTGGAAGTAGAGGTCAAGAGCTTTATGGCTCAAATCTGGTGACAAAAACACAAAGGTTTTTCATATGACTACACTCAAACATAGGGCATCAAATAGAATCAATAAAATTTTGGTGCATCATTGATGGATTGATAAGCAGGAGGAGTTGAAACAAGAAGCCATTAGATATTTTTCTACTCTTCTTTCGGATGATGGCCCTCTTGATGTTAATGCTCAAGATGAGATCCTGCAGGATTTTAGCAGTACTATCTCCTATGACATGAATAAGGAGCTAACCAGAATCCCATCTCATGATGAGGTTAGAGTTGTAGTCTTCTCCTTTGAAGGTAATAAAGTTCCTGGCCTTGATGGCTTCCCTATGTTATTTTTTCAAACCCTTTGGTAGATTATTGGTTCAGATGTTATAGATGTTGGCATTATACACTTAGATGAGAATGCTTGATGTTGTCATTGATGGAAACCAACTAGTAATAGGGTTCAAAGGTTCTATCAGCAACAGATTTCACTTACCAGCACCGACAGTCACTATAAGGTATTCACACCGGCATCCAGTTACACCAGTAGTAGATTATACTGGTAGTCCAATCCAACTTGGAAATAATATTGTTTATGCGAATTGTATTGTAATGTAAAATTATATTTGTATAGACAACATGATGTATTGTAAAGACTCATATATGTATGAGATCTTGTAGGTCATTTGAATTGTGTGAGAGTATGTATGTAGGTATGTATGTAAGCGGTATATGAGAGAGAATAATTATATATGAATTTTGATGTATTTAACTTAAGAGCGAATAAGAAGCAGAGTATAGCGAAGAAAGGTTTTGGCAGAGGTATCAAACAAAGCTTAAATCAGTACTGAATCCAGCATTGCAGATGCTATTTTGAGCAGTACATTGTTATTGGATTTAACCATCCAATTGTGTAGTTAGTGAGACTCCATTTTTGTATTAAGCAATGAGCTCTAGGCAATTGGCCTTCCTGCATGTGCAGGCCCCTATTGTACTAAGTAATATTTAACTTCATATTGGCCGATGAGTAAATATTGTGGGTCACAAATCCCAGTGATGTTTTCCTCTTATTGGGTTTCCTCACCAAAAACATATGTGTTATGGTGTGCATTGATGCTTAATCTTTTGTTTCTGTATACTGCATTATTACTTGCTTACCGATATATTAATTTGGGTTGTAAAGTTGCAAATAAGTTTAAATCTTTCATCTACCGGTTAGAAATTGATCACACCAACCCCCCCTCTCAGTGTCCTTGGGATTAACCAAGTATCTGACAATTGGTATCAGAGCCTAGTCCTCTATTTGCAAAAGCGTAACAGCTTAAGGAAGATTTTGAAACTGGTACCGATGGAAAGTTTGAGACAACAGTTTGAAGGAGCTCTTGAAGATTTTGATGCAAAAAAATTAAGAATATCAAACTAGAAGATAAACTCAGAACTGCTCGGGAATTCATCAAAGCACTTCAAGATAACCTGGTCATAGCAAAGAATAAGAGAAAAGAATTAAATGTGCAACTGCAAAACCAAGATGATGAAGAAAAAGATACTCTCAAAGATATTGTAGAGAAACTGAGACAAGAGAACTGTAACATGAGGAATGAAATGCAAGATTTAACCATGAGACTATGTAAGGATATTGAAGATAGAAAGAGGAATGAGGAAGATTTGGCCAGAAGACTTAATGAAAGATTAGATGAATCCCTAAGGCTTAGTTATGAAAATGATATGCTTAAAGAAAATTTGATTCACATGCAACATGACAAAGAGGAACTTATGAGACAAGTTAGTACTTTGGAAAGTGAGTTGGTCGTAGCAAATGAATGCAAAGACAAATTCAAGAATAGTTTAGACAAGCTTGATGATATGCTGAAAAGTCAAAAACCTGATGGAGAAACAGTTGGACTTGGATTTGAACATGGAGAAAGTTCCAAAATTGCAAACAATCATGATCACAACAAACCAGTAAGGCAACCTAATGCTTATAAATATAATGGAAAATGCTTTAATTGAAACAAATTTTGTCATAGAGAAAATCAGTGCAGATTTAGGAATAATCAGAATACAAAATCATCCATTGGTCAATATTCCAAATACAATAAAAATGGTCATAACTCAGACAATTGTATAATGAATATAAAATTCTATGTTTGTGATATATTTGGACATCTATCTAATCAATACAGAACTCAAACCGGCCAAGGTTATGGAAAAGCTATTCAAAGAAACAATGTAACCTATTATGCATGCAATAAGATTGGGCATATTGCAAGATTTTATAGAAGCAAGAATGTACCGACAAACAACATGGGATCTAATGACAAAAGAATAGAAAATGTGAATGAATCAAGGAAGAATTCACTAAACAATGGATCATGAAGAGAGATCAGAGGAATGATGAATCTGTCTTTGCACCGACAGAATAGATCAATCCTGCATCGACAGGAGATTCTTCATCTAACTAAGGAATAATCCTTAGGGGTAAGGAAACTGATTGAAGATCATGCATTTACCCTCAGTTGGTGGTATGAAGTCACAATTCTTCTTTACCAGCACATATGTTGGAAATTCACTTCACCAATGAAGCATTTAATGCGGTTGTAAGTAAAATTTTTCGTTATAAAGAACTTGAATTTCTCATTTCAACTTACCAAAGCATTCAAGCATTTGAAGAGCATGAAAGTTGAGCATCAACATTTAGGAAGCAAAGCAAGAAAGGTTTTTTAGAGCATCCAAGGTTTTCACTTCCATTCGACAGTCAAAGGTATTTATCTTGTGAAATGGCTTCTTCATCCTCCATTCTTGAATTCATTGCAAACCCTACTATTATGGAAAACATCAAGCTTCCTAGACCATTCTTTAAGATCATCCCTAAGATATCAAAGTTGGATGACTCCATTGGTGCATTTTTGAAAATTTCAAAAGGAGTTGCGTTTGTTCAAGACCCTAGGGCATACATTCATTGTAACATCGAATATTTAGGGTCCGAAGATTTAAAGAACATGTTCATGAATGTTATTACTGACAAACTAGGTATAGTCAAACTAGAATACAAGGTTGTTGAAGATTTAGAGTTCACTAACATCCTTCACATACTTGAATTCTCAAATGAGATTGTCTGCTATGTTCTTAGCCAAGTACATGGTGAATTTTTCTAGTTAGATTCAATTTTCAAGATCACTAAGGAAGAAATTAAGGTTGTTACTGGTTTACCTTCTACCAACACTAGGCCTGAGAAGAAAAAGAAAATTCCAAACAAAGAGGTTATGAACTTAACCGATACTAAATTTGATAACAGATCACTTAGGGTTAGTGATATAATTGACAACAATGTCAAATATGCTAGTATGGTTATTGGATACAAAGTTGCTCATACTAAGACTGAATTTCATTTCAAGTTTATGCATTTATAGTGCCTATGAGATGATTATGAATAATGATAAAATTGACATCTGTGAATGGCTGAAAGATGAACTATTAGAAAATTTGAGCAAGTTCAAAGGTGACAAGAAGGGAACATTCAAGTTTAGGAATTTGATTGTATGCTTAATGCTACATTTCTCAAAGGAGATTCTCGGTATTGTACACAAGGACTTTGCCTATGATATTTTTGTTGGAAAACAAATTAAGGAGGCAATTACCGACATGGGCTCAGATGGTGACAAGGAGGTAAAAGATTATTTCAAGGAGTTTCAATAAAAATGAGACAAAGGGAAAGGATTCATCAAATCATTGTTCACAAATATGACAAACAAATAGCTTTATTGTGAAAAGAGATGAAGTATGGATGGAAGCAGTTAGACCCAGAATTGTCTGGATAACAGAGATGGGTTATGAAGTGGACTCACACTTCTTGGAATCTTATGCCAAGATAATCCTAGATGCTCCACTAGAACCCACTAAGAAGATCTTTGGTAATGCTGAAACTATAGAGAGTGATGTATCTATGCAGAAGCAGAGGAAGAAAAGAGACAAAGTAATAAAAGATGCTTCAAAATTTGTTGAAGTTGTTAAGAAGGGCTTGTTGAAACTTGATTTGATGAGAGGTGTTGCTGAACAAGAAAGAAAATTAGGACAACAACCAGTAGCACATATTTCTCCTATGGCTAGCTCATCCGATTCTAACAATGATAAGGCTGCATAATTCAAAAGGGTGGAAAGGAAGAAAAGAAAACCCTCACTGACACCTGCTCCATCTCCAAAGAAATCAAGAACACTTAGAAAGAAACAAGAGGCTGTGAGAGAGCCCAGTGGTCAGAAGAAGAAGGTCACACCAAAGAAGCAACTAATACAAAAGGAACTTGAAGCTCTTTCACCACTTGAACTGATAAATGAAATAACTCAAGAAGGAAATCTTAGTAATGTCAGTAAGTTCTATCATTATTTTATTGATTCTGATAAGGATACCATTAAGGAGAGCATTGTTTTGTATCTAGACATATATAAGAAGGTTCTTATTGAGGTTGTAGATGTTCTTCCTAATTATTTATACTTGAGACTTGAAGCAAAGAGAATGTCCGTTATGGAGATAGATAAGAAATTGAAGGTTGAGGCACTGTTAGTCGTTCATCCTGTTAATTCTAAGCAAGAAATAGATGAATTAATATCTGAAGCTAACAAGACTATTTTTGTGAGTGGTCACTAGCAAGTTAGTCTTATGGCCAATAGAGTAAAAGAGATTGTTGATGAAACAACTGATAAATGGGATACATTCTTTGTTGAGAAGGATATAAGGGAAGAGAAAGATAGACAAAAAAATTGATAAATCATTTACTAAAGTATATCAGAAAATAGATAAGGGCCAGAGTAAGGTTGGCAGTGTACCTGACATCATATTAAGGACAACTTACCGCCACTGGCATAGGAGACCCCACCAGTAGTATTAGAGGAACTGGCAAAAATGCAAAATGAGCCTAAAAAGATATCAAAGGAAGTGAAAACGGATAATGTTGATTCCGAGTCAGACATTCTATTCACAATAAATGTTGACTCTCAAGACATCAATATTGTGTTGGACAAGGAAACTCCAGAAGAAAAGAAATCTGAAGCTTTAAATTTTGAGAAACTTGAATCACTAGTCAAGACTGTTGACACTCAGTAGAATATTGAGATACCAACAGGAATAGAAAAGGAACAAGAATAGACACAATCAAACCCGACAGCAAATAAGAATGAGGATAAGAGTGAAAAAAAGAAAGAGAAAGTGGATAAAGAAGAGGTTAAGGTATCTGGAGAATGGTTGATGTTGTCATTGATGGAAACCAACTAGTAATAGGGTTCAAAGGTTCTATCAGAAATAGACTTCACCTACTGGCACCGACAGTCACTATAAGGTTATTCACACTGGCAACAGATTATACCGATAGTCCAAGCCGACTTGGAAATAATATTGTTTATGCAAATTGTATTGTAATGTAATATTATATTTGTATAGCCAACATGATGTATTGTAAAGACTCATATATGTATGAGATCTTGTAGGTCATTTGAATTGTGTGAGAGTATGTATGTAGGTATGTATGTAAGTGGTATATGAGAGTGAGTAATTGTATGTGCATTTTTATGTATTTATCTTAAGAGAAAATAAGGAGAAGAGTAGAGCAAAGCAAGGTTTTGGTAGAGGTATCAAACAAAGCTTAAACCGGTACTGAATCCAGCATTGCAGATGCTATTTTGAGCAGTACATTATTATTGGATTTAACCATTCAATTGTGTAGTCAGTGAGACTCCATTTTTGTATTGAGCAGTGAGGCATGTGCAGGCCCCTATTGTACTAAGTAATATTTACTCATATTGGCCAATGAGTAAATATTGTGGGTCACAAATCCCATCGAGTTTTTTTCCTTACCGGGTTTCCTCACCAAAAATATTTGTGTTATGGTGTGCATTGATGCTTATTCTTTTGTTTCTCTTTACTACATTATTACTTGCTTACCAGTATATTAATTTGGGTTGTAAAGCTGCAAATAAGTTTAAATATTTCATCTACTAGTTAGACATCGATTCACCTCCGCCCCCCTCTCTGTGTCTTTGGGATTAACCAAGTATCTAATAGTAGATGCTGCTAGAGAGTTCTTTAGCTCTAGATCACTTCTTAAGGAATTGAATGCCACCATTTTTGTCCTAATCCCTAAGAAACCTGATGTCAGTTCTTTTCAGGACTTTAGACCCATTAGCTTATGGAACTCAATCTATTAAATCTTTACCAAGATCATTGTGCTCAGGCTTAAAAATTTCCTGCCCTCTTTGATTTTAAAGCATCAGAATGGTTTTGTTCCTAGTAGACAGATTTTGGATTCTAATATTGTTGTTCATGAGAAATTCATTCTTTGTTTGTCAATAAGAAGTTGAGCTTCTTGTTGAATTTTGATCTCCTCAAGGGTTTTGATTGGGTTAATTAGGATTTTTGGTTTAAAGTGATTCAATCCTTTGGATTTGGTAGCCATTTCATCCAGCTTGTTACCACTCCCAAATTTTTGGTTATGGTCAATGGTTGAGCATCTAATTTCATCTCGGTGTTGAGGAGTATTAGACAAGGGGGCTCTCTCTCCCCATTTCTCTTTATATTTATGAGTAAATCTTTCAACAAAACTATCCAAAGAGATATCAAGAAGAGCAATCTGATGGGTTTGCAGCCTTCCTCCCATGCTACTATTTGCTCCCTGTAAAGCGGAAAATCACGATCGAACCCTAGTTGTTCTCCCCTCTTCCAACTCCGAGGAGAGAGAAGGGAGGTTCGCTAGGATTCGATGGTTTTCACTTAGGGGAGAGACTTTACATTCAAAAGAGGGGTTGAAACTCATAAGATCCAATCCCACATAATGCAATATTGGATGCTAAATGAATTTCAAGGGTCAAGACAGCAAGGCTACCCTCTTTTGTAAAGAATATTGATAAAGGAATTAAGCTAGGAATGCATAGAAAGTGACAAAGATTTGCTTATAAACTGAGTTCGGATTATAGGATGAAGCTGCGGACCTGGAATTAGTAGTAAAATGTCGATACGGCGTTGTCCTGCAAATTTGAGCGAAAGTTGTCGGGACGATGGTGCCCGGCGCCACGGTCCTCCGAAAAATCCGCGAAACGAAGGGGGATATGTTCGTCTCTGCACAAGGATTCCAGATCTTCAATCTCAGCCGCGTACCTGCAACCTACACATAGAAAAGCGAAGATGATTGGGGGGTTAGGGATTAGGGGTTTGCCTTTAGGTCAAACCCCGGTTTTGGAATTAACCAAGAAATGAGCAAGTGCTGTAAATGTAAATGTATGTAAAACAAGTACTAATACCTTGTTCTAAGGATGTTTGTATCCTTATGTGCGAAGGTTTAGATGTTGTATGTTGTATGTTGTAGCATGTAGTATGTGATCTCCTCTTCAATGGTTGAATCCTTGTCTTGAATGCAACACTTAGCCTTGAATGGAGACTTGAAATGATCAATTGCTTGAAGGAATGCTTGAATGCTTGAATGCTCGAGTATAATTTCCACGCTTTTCACATCATGTATCTCTGTTCTCCCCAAATGAGAGAGAAAAATGTAGTTTATATACTTGTCATTTAGGGCTGATAGACTGATTTTCCCGACCTTAGGCCGACCAGGAAAGTTAATTTCCAAATTGCAAACAAAAAGACCCGAGACCCCATAGGAGACCGGGCCCAAAATAGGACCCAGGGACCAGGGCGCTGGGCGCTCTGGTCCCACCTCCCGGGACAGCAGGGTGCAAGGAGGTTCAGGCCAGGGTGCTTGAAAAATGCAGTTTTCAGTGTCCTGAGCAAGTTTCGGGGTCTCCATTCAGGTTGCGTGTTGCGTCACCATCGTGAAGACTGAAATGCAGTCGAAATTGCAAGTGTCACAATTTTAGGATGCTACATTTAGCCCCCACTTTAGCAGGAGTATGTATGCTCATACTTCCGGTAAAGTACAAGGAAACAATATTGAAAGACTTTCACCACGTCAAGGAGGCAAGATACACCAAGCCCCCAGTGGACTAAGGATCTTACGACTTCGATTGACAAAGTAAAAGGGAAGATCACGAGGAAGAACCATGACTGTCAGTAGTAAGGTTCCCTCACTATGAGTCATGCAAGAAAGATATAAAAAATTCTCAAGGCAAGGTTAAATTTACCAAGAAATTTTCAAGTATCTTGAAAAGATATGAACGGGATGTATGCCCCCCTACGTTAAAGCGATCACACACACCTCACCGGGGGTGATTGTTTTAACGTAGTGATACACATAAGAAATGAGAAAGGAAAGGAGCACGTTATCGCAAGGATTTAGTCCCCAAGTGTGAGATAAGCCCAAGGATAATAGACACAAAACACAAAGCACGAGGTGACTTTGCTTTCCTCGGGGTCAGTATGCTGTATGATAATTCATGTATATATATCATATGTATGTATGCATAATTGTTCTTCATTCCCCAATCAAGGAAGGTCACCTAGAAGAAGGGAACACATGTGTCTTTTGAGTCAACATGAGAGAGACCAAAGAGATCTCAATGCTTTGCATCGTCCTCAAGTAGACAACACTAAGGACAACAAATAGAAGAATGAGAATAACATATAGAAGAAGTAACGAAAGAGAGGAGGAGAGAATCTGCTATGCTAATGTAACTAGTCTAGCATGTCATCTACCCCCCGATCTTGTTGATCAATGTTTCGAGAAGGTAGGAAACACGCTAGAGGAGGAACATCCAACACAGCAGATGGAGCTATCACAAGATCCAAACAAGGGCTATGTTCATGTTTCAAGCCACATTGTTCTTATCTAGGAGCTATGATAAGTGCTTTAGAAAATTCATTAGATAAATGGTTATCAACATCAACAAGTTCATATTCACTATCAGAAGCAAGAGGAGTAGCATTTTCATCATGAATAACATTTTCATCTATATCATCATCAAGATTTATAAAAATAGGATCTTTAACTCGCACAGGATCAAGACCATCATACATCTTATGTTTAGGAGATTTAGGCTCAATGTCCAGCTGAGGAGAAAATGGAATAATGCTTGTTGAAGGTGTTTTTGGAGATTGTAAATTTTGAGCTATAAGATGACGCTTTCGCCGGCGTTCACGTGCAGAACGATTTCGTCTAGTCTTAGTAGGAAGTTGAGAAGATTGAGGAGGAGGAATGTTCTCATCCTTAGCACTTGGGTGTTTAGGTTGTGGTCTCTTAGGCTGGATAATAGGAGAAGAAGAAGGTCTCTTCTCTCTATAAAAAGAAGGAGGAGGAACTGCTCCATATAAAGGAGGAATATTTGGTTTAGGGAGAAGACCAAGTCCGTCATGACGAGGAGGTATAGGTCTACTTTTAGGAAGTTTATTAGGCATAAACATTGTCACATCCATAGGGATGGGTTGGGAATCTTCTTGAGGAAAGATATTAGTTTTATCTTTCAAAGGAAGAACTTCCTTCTCAAGAATGATAGGAATATCAAGTTTAGGTGTTCTAGGTTCACTTAGAGATAGGATCATATCTGTTTTCCACTTTTGATAAGATTTGAAAAGATGATCACTTTGCGGAGGAAGAGATTGGAATTGTTTAGGCCAAAAGTAATCAAGAGGAACACTAGAAGTTCTTTCAGCTGGTTTAAAGAGACTATGATTGATAGTAACAACTTCACCATTATGGGGAAATTTCAAACATTTGTGAATAGGAGAAGCAATAGCTTTCATGGAAGATAGCTAAGGATAGCCAAGCTTCACACGAAATTGTTCAGAAGATGGAATAATAGCAAAGTTCACATCAAGGGATTTGTTATGGACCTCAATAGGCAATGTAATAGAACCAATTGCAGGAGAAGAAAATGCATCAAATAGTTTCACAATCACATCTGTTTTGTCATATATCACTTGATTCAATTGCAAAGTAAAAAGAAATTCTTCAGTAATAACATTAACCATGCACGAAGGATCAATAAGCACTCCACGGCAAGGTGTATTCTTGACTTTTGCAACTATGTATAAAGGACCATCAGGTGCCCTAATGGTTTCACTGGAATCAAATGTGATGGAAGGTTCTTTAGGGATTTCTTGCTGCTCTACAAAGTTAATCACATTCGGAGTCATAGACACAAGACCATCAGATGAAAAAGAGGAATCATTAGTCTCAATCGCATTAGAGGTATGAGAAGGTAATGGATCAGTGAAAATCTGAAGATTTTGATTAGAAGGAGCTACAGATGTATTGCCTTTATCATTCACTCTAGAAACAGAAATAGTATTATTATCAATCAAATCTTGAATTTTACCCTTTAAAGAAAAACATTTTTCAGTATCATGCCCAGGCTGACGGTGAAATTGACAAAAGGCTTTGTTATCAAAATAAGGTGAAGTAATCTTTGCAAGATCAATTTGCCTTATAGGAGGAAGAGTAAGCACATTTTGTTCCAATAACTTATTCATAATACTATGCAATGATTCATTCAAAGGAGTATACTTTCTTTCTTTCTTGAAAAATTTAGACATAGGAGGCACACCTGATGCTGCATTCACATTGTTGTTGATGATGTTTTCATTGAATTTGATGGAATCTCTGTTCGGTTTAATCTTCCCAAATGGTTGTTGACTGCTATCACCCTTATCACTCGGAGCCATAGGATGTGATTGTTCCATTTGACTCACAGTCAGTTGATAATTGTGAAGAGTGGCACACAACTGTTGGAAAGAAGTAAACTCAGAAAACAGAAGTTTGTCTCGAATATCTTTTTGTAAATTAGAAATAAAGATTCTTTGAATATCATTGTCAGGCACTGGAAAAGAAATTTGAGCATACAAATGCTTATATCTACCAATGAAATCAGTCACTTTTTCTTTAACACCTTATTTACAATGCATTAAATCAATCAAAGTAACTTTAGGACTTATATTGTTTTGAAATTGTTGAATGAAAGCATTTGCAAGTTGTTCGAAAGAAGTAATAGAATAGGAAGGCAACGAGCAATACCATTGTAGGGCTTTGTCTCTTAATGTTCTAGTGAACAGTTTTGCAAGCAACCTTTGGTCATAAGCAAAATCAGTACAAATTGTTTGAAAAGTCTTAACATGTGTTAGAGGATCTCCTTTACCATTATAAAGTTCCAAATGCGGGATTTCAACATGTTTAGGAGGGATAGCTCGAACAATGTCAAGAGAGAGTGGGCTCGCAACGTCAAATGTGGGCACACTAAACTTAGATTGATTCATAGAGGCAATTTGTTGCTATAAAGAAGAGACAGTTTGTGCAAGATTATTAATGGTCGCTTCAGTCGAAGAATTCATATTGGATGTGTTAGATTGAGATGGAGGTGTTATGTTATTGAAAGAAGGTAAAGAGTAAGGTGGTGGGACACTATGATAGTTAGTCATAGGAGATGATTGGAAAGGAGGAACACTACAAGGAGGAATGGAATGGTTAAATGAATTGCCCCTTGCGTCATGTTCATTTGTGGAGATATAATAGGGACATTTATTGAAGGAATGAATGAAGAAGTCGGATTAAATGAAGAAGAGGGATTGCCCCCATGACTAGTGATCATAGGAGGAATGTCTTGTGTTGAAGTAGTCATTATGTTTGATGTAAAAGTAGGTATGCTAGCAATAGAAGTCATCAAAGGAACAAAATGATTGACTTGAGTAGGAGGTTGTGTATAACCCAAATTTTCAGTACAACTCTTCATAGGCATCACATTCGAATCCACGATGTGTGCAATACCACGCAAAATATCAATTCCATTCTTATCACTTTGAAGCATACATTTTAGACCCTCAATTAAAGGAAGAGCTTGACTATTAGGGTATTCTTGAGACATCCATTATCGAAAATCGTCAAATTGGTTATCCAATTTCGAAAGTTGTTCTATAGAAACCTCATGGAGAGCTTCTTCATCATTAGGACGATTAGAGGAATGACCCATGTCCTCGTTAAAAAGGCTATTAGGTTCCATCTCCTCAGTAGTTAAACCTCGGAAAGACTTAATTCTAAGGCTTCGTCTAACGGGAATAGTGTAAGTAGGGCTTATTGTTGTAAAACTCATGCACTAGAAAGAGAGAGAAGATTTTGAATTTAGAGGTAGCAATTTTCAGTAAAACCAACCAATCTTTTGGATTTAAGCTGTTAAATGCAATCACGACAGTCTCCCGAAATTTCGGAAAAAATGTCCGGGACCGTGGCGCCCGGAGTGCAACACGGTCCTTGCAACTTTTTTCGAAATTTGCAAGGATGAAAGGTATGATGATTTTAGAGCTAATCTGAAAAAATTGAGTGATTTTACGATCTGTAGATAGGCCAAATTAAAGTTGCAATCTCGAAATTGAACCCTACCAAGATTGTCGAAAAATGCAAAATTTGAATTTTGAAAAAGGGAGGGAAACTGAAATTTTGAATTTTATGATTTTAGAGGGAATGTCAAGAGCAATGCAAATTTTGAAATTTGAAAATTGACTCAATTTCACGCAAAATTCAATTTTGAAAGCGGAAATTAAAGTTGTTGTAATTAAGCACTTAATTTCAAAAGTCACAAAATGCAAGAATTTGAATAAAGAACTCAAATTTTTAATGAATGTTAACACACTTTTCAGATTTAGGACAGTAAGAACACAATTTTGACACAAAATTTTAGTTTCAATGATTTTTGAATGTTTAGAAGCCTTAATCCAAGCAATCACAAGACCAACTTTGACTGTAATTTTGAAAGTGTTAGATTTGATAAAATCAGCCAAAATTCTGGATTTTAGCAAGAAAATACAGTAAGATCTTGCTCCCGAAATTTCGGAAAAAATGTCGGGGACGATGGCGCTCGGTGCCACGGTCCTCGCAACTTTTTTCCAAATTTTCAGGGATGAAAGATATTGTGATTTTATTGCGGAATCCAAAGTTACAGCTGATTTGGAGATGTTTTGATCTGTGAAATTGTCGGACAAAGGTTGAATCAAGAGGGTTTCAAGAATTAGGGTTTTGACACTTAACCACTTAATTTTCAGAATTAAAGCACAAATATGAATTGAAAATTTGTAATAGAAGGGCAGATCTGAAACTGGCATTAACATTTAGACATTTCGCAAGTTCAATTACTAAAAAGAAAATTTAGGGTTTTTATGCAATCACCTCTAAAATTTTACAAAAGATCAAACATGGAAATGTAATCAATTTTTTCAGATCTAAGCATGAAAAATCAGAAAGGATGTTCACGTCGGGTTCACCAAAATGTAAAGCGGAAAATCGCGATCGAACCCTAGTTGTTCTCCCCTCTTCCAACTCCGAGGAGAGAGAAGGGAGGTTCGCTAGGATTCGATGGTTTTCACTTAGGGGAGAGACTTTACATTCAAAAGAGGGGTTGAAACTCATAAGATCCAATCCCACATAATGCAAGATTGGATGCTAAATGAATTTCAAGGGTCAAGACAACAAGGCTACCCTCTTTTGTAAAGAATATTGATAAAGGAATTAAGCTAGGAATGCATAGAAAGTGACAAAGATTTGCTTATAAACTGAGTTCGGATTATAGGATGAAGCTGCGGACCTGGAATTAGTAGTAAAATGTCTATACGGCGCTGTCCTGCAAATTTGAGCGAAAGTTGTCGGGACGATGGCGCCCAGCGCCACGGTCCTCCGAAAAATCTGCAAAACGAAGGGGGATCTGTTCGTCTTTGCACAAGGATTCCAGATCTTCAATCTCAGCCGCGTACCTGCAACCTACACACAGAAAAGCGAAGACGATTGGGGGGTTAGGGATTAGGGGTTTGCCTTTAGGTCAAACCCCGGTTTTGGAATTAACCAAGAAATGAGCAAGTGCTGTAAATGTAAATGTATGTAAAACAAGTACTAATACCTTGTTCTAAGGATGTTTGTATCCTTATGTGCGAAGGTTTAGATGTTGTATGTTGTATGTTGTAGCATGTAGTATGTGATCTCCTCTTCAATGGTTGAATCCTTGTCTTGAATGCAACACTTAGCCTTGAATGGAGACTTGAAATGATCAATTGCTTGAAGGAATGCTTGAATGCTTGAATGCTTGAATGCTCGAGTATAATTTCCACGCTTTTCACATCATGTATCTCTGTTCTCCCCAAATGAGAGAGAAAAATGTAGTTTATATACTTGTCATTTAGGGCTGATAGACTGATTTTCCCAACCTTAAGCCGACCAGGAAAGTTAATTTCCAAATTGCAAACAAAAAGACCCAAGACCCCTTAGGAGACCGGGCCCAAAATAGGACCCAGGGACCAGGGCGCTGGGCGCCCTGGTCCTGAAGGACCAGGGCGCTGGGCGCTCTGGTCCCACCTCTCGGGATAGCAGGGTGCAAGGAGGTTCAGGCCAGGGTGCTTGAAAAATGCAGTTTTCAGTGTCGTGAGCAAGTTTCGGGGTCTCCATTCAGGTTGCGTGTTGCGTCGCCATCGTGAAGACCGAAATGTAGTCGAAATTGCAAGTGTCGCAATTTTAGGACGCTACACTCCCACTAGCAATTTGTCGACGATACGTTGCTGATGGGGGAAAGTTCAATTAAAGATGCATAAACTATTAAAGCTACCCTAGATACTTATGAGAAAGGATCGGGGAAAAATTCAATCTCTCTAAAAGCTCCATTTTCTTCATGAATACTCCTGAGCATAGAAAAATAAAGATTACCAATATTTTGGGCTATAAGATGGGTGTTCTCCCTGATTCGTATTTGGGTCTTCCCTTGTGCGTGGGACTTGCCCCAAACTCCTTCTGGTCTATTCTGATTGATAGATTTCAAATGAAGTTGGCTAGCTTGAAAGGTGCTTTGTTAAGCCAAGCAAGTAAACTTTATTTAATTAAGGCATCGCTTCAGAATCTTCCCGTCTACACTATTGAGTCTTCTTAAAATCTTAGCCAAATTTGTTGATAGAATGGAAAGAATACAAAATCACTTCCTATGATCGGGTACTTAATCCAAAAGTAGGCTTCATTTGGTCACCTGGGATCAGGTTTATTTGCATAGAAATAGGGGAGGCCTAGATATTAGACATTTGAGAGACTTCAAAAGAGCTTTAATGGCTCAGTAGCTTTGGAGATGTTCAAAGTAGAACAATGAATCAATTGATATTTTCAACGACAAATACCAAATTCATCATTTTTAAAGAATTCTGGAAAATTATACCCTCCCAAATTCAATCTCTAATCTTTGGAGCAACTTCTTGAGATCCACTCCCACTGTCTCTCAAGGAAGCCAATGGGTTCAGGGAGATGGAAGAGATATAAGGTTCTAGGATGAATGGTGGATAGGAGAGGGATCATTGTCTAATTCAGTGTGGGCTTCACAATTCAAAGAGAAATGTATTAATTTGATTGGAGCTTGGGTCACAGATTATATCAGTAATGGAGTTTGGGAGGACCTGAGAAGCTTGGATGCTTCTATGTCTCCTTTGCATTCTTGGTTGAACCTGATTATCATTCCATCCTCTCTAGTGGAAGATGTGGTCATATGGACTATTTCTATCTTTGGGCATTTTTGTTAGTGGATGCTTTTAGAATCATCACTGGGTCTTTTTCTCCTCCCCCCTTTTGGGCTAGAGTTTGGAATAAGCTCTTATTCCTAAAGTTAATATCTTCTTCTCGTTATTCATGCAAAACATGATCTCTACCATTGACTATCTCTATAAATGTGGAATCCCCATCACTTATAGATGTTCTTTTATGTAAAGAAGAAGATGAAAATGTTGATCATTTGCTATTACATTGTTCCTATGTTACGGAAATTTGGGCCTTCTTTCTCAAACTATGGAATATTAACTGGATCCCCCTTGATTCTATACAAAAATTTTCGTACCAATGGAAGTGTCAATATGGAAACCATGCGATTGGTATTTTATGGAACTTATCCCTACCTCACATTGCCTGGGGTTTGTGGAAGGAAAGAAATAATAGGGTTTTCAAAGATATGGATTCCAATTCTCTTGTTGTGGCTATCAAAATAAGGACTGCTATTAAGGAAAAATTTCTTAATTACTATCCTGGTAGGAAAAATGATCCTCCACTTGAGTCTAGCTTAGAGGAATTGGATACTATCAAGCAGTGGTAGATATGCCTAAATATATATATCCCCATCTATAAAATTAAACTTACCAGAGAGAATGTTTATTGGCATCCGCCCCTTCTGGGGTGGATCAAAATCAATATCGATGGGGTAGCCAAAGAAAATCCTGGGCCGACTAGCTATGGGGGAGTGATGAGGAACCATTTGGGTTTGCTAGTCTCTGTGGTGGTGCTTCCTTTGGGTACCCAAACAAACCATTTTGTGAAGGCCAACTCTACCTACATAGGACTACACATGGCGAGAAAGGAGGGGTTCAGATGGGTCTGGCTCGAAAGTGACTCGCTTAACATTGTCAAATGCATTAAGGGATGTACAGAGCCTAGCTGGACTATTTCAAACTTAATCAAGGATTGCCTTGAAATGATTGTCGACCTAGAGGATTTCAAGATCTTGTACATTTTTCGGGAAGGAAATAAACCGGCAGATCATTTGGCCAACTTGGCAGTTGATAACGTGGCAGTTAAATGGTGGAGAGGAAGGGAAACTTTCCCAGAAACTCTGTGCAACCTGGTAAGAAATGATGTCGAGATCTTTTGCATTTCCAATGAATTTAATGATGAAATATTATGATGGGATAAGGGCCGTTGGGGTGGTATTTTGAATAATTACCACTTTGAGAAGCTCTAGAACTTTCAGTCTATCATGTTTTTGGTTTTGTTTCCTCCTGGTTTTTTTGGAGTACTATTGTCTAAATTGCTCGAGCTACATAATGGGAGGTGAAAAGAATAGGTTTGAATCCACGACCTATGATAAATGGAAGAAGAATAAGGAGGTTTGGGAGGAAATTTCTAATGGTGGGATGGTGCCCTTTTTGGAGAGCCTACATGGTCATTCTACCATTGTTATGAAAATATTTGTCAAAGGTTGGAATAAGGGTGTGTTGGCTGCCTTCGGTGTGGAGTTTCAAGTTAATGAAAACCTGATTGTCATTGTTATTAGTCTGGATATGAAAGGTGGAAAATTATATAGAGATTGGAAGTCAGGTGAGGAGGCTATTGCTTCCTTTTATGATAAGAAAAAGGAATGACAAAGGGTTATGAAAATGGTGGGTGGTGGCTATAACAAGAAAGAGTTGCATTCCCTCTAGGCTGATATGGTGAAATTCATCATGAGGCACATCACCCTAGATGGTAGATATGCTAGCATTTTATCACATCATTTTACTATACTAAATCATTTTAGGCATGGTAGAATTATTTCCATCCCCTTCTACTTGGTTTCGTCCTTGGAGAATAGTTTAGTTAAACATTTTGAAAACCAAGATAACCCTATGATTCATGAAGGGCTTATCTTGTTGACTATATAATATGCCCAAGCTCATGAAGTGAAACCCTCCCCCAAAGATAAAACCCATATTTCCTTCTCTAACCCTGATGTGCAGTTTGTTTCTGACAGGGAGATGGATGAGGATGATAGTGGTACTGCCATGGATTGGCATGTCATCAAGGATATGTAGAACCCTTAGTATAGACCAAAGAAAGAAGGTGAGCTTATGGCGACCCCAAGAACTAACAGTAGCAGGAAAACCAATCCTCCAAGGTGGGCGGCAAGTTCAAATGTTGCTACTAGAAGTAAAATGCAAGACCTGGAGCCCCCCACCAAAAAGAAAATGAAATTAGCCAAATCTAATGGGTCCAAAGAAATAGACCACGAGATTAGGTTGGACATCCCCAATAATGTGGATAATAAGAAACAAGGGATTGTGTATAAGGAAAATGAAGGCGAGAAAAAGGAGAAGAAGGTGTTGGGAAACCTGTTTTTGGAGGTTACTAGAAGTCAGGAGAACTGTTGGAAGTGGGTGGATAAGGAAATTAGATCCCTGAAAGATGGGATTAACAAAATTATTGAAACTTTCACGGAATCCCCTGGGCCCAGTAAAACTAAGAAGATCATGAGAATGATCTAGAAGATATCTCAGGATGTTGAAACTATGAAGGTCTGCCATGAGCACATAATTGATAAGTTGGAAGAGTATGTGAGTGATATCAAGGAAAGCCTAAACAATCTCATGGAAATTAGCAGGGAGGCGATGAACAATAGTGCTGATGGTTTGGAGAAAATTAATTCCATGATGATTGACAATAGAACCAGATCCATCGCCAGTGATCCTCCCTTGGGGAAAAAGCAGAAAAAGAATGCCTAGGAGGGTTGATAGAGTGCTGCTAGTGGGTAGACTAGCTCGGGTCCTTGCGCTAGAACCAAAAGCCGAAGCCAGGACCAGGGAACCTCCAAATTTATCATGGAGGATTTGGAGAAAATTAACAAGAAGATTATTCATAAAAATACTAAATTGGTGCACTCTCTTAGTTGAGGGCTTTGCACTATTTTTTGACACTGTTGGTTTTGTTTTTTTTCTTTTGGTTTGTGTGGGGTTTTTCCCTTGTTTTGTTTAGGTTTTTTAATTGGTTGGTTGTTGGCCTTGGTCTGTAATACTTTGGGTTTTAGTTCCTTGTAAAATTTGTTTATCTTTATCAAAAACTATTGTCATAAGAAAACTATCTCAAGGTAATGGATCTCTTAATGTTTGATTATCTGTTTGACTTTCATATGTGTTAATAGTCTAGTTGCCTCTTGCTATATTTAATTCAAACCAATACGATTCTTTTCTCATCATTGAAGATGTATTGAGCTCTTAGGAAGAAAATATTTGATGGAAGAAAAGTTCAAATTGGTAAGATAAGTTTCTTTTTTATAAGATCCACTGAAAACATACTTCTAATAAAGAATTAATTATAACTTCAGTTTTTTCTTTAATACTTTAATAACAAAAATATTTCATTAAAATAAAATCTCCTTTTTCTTTTATTCATTATAAAAGTCAAATTATACTTTCTTTAATAAAATAATTTTTTTGCATAATAATATAATTTTGATAATCGACCGACCGACCCATCCTTGAACCCCCACCTTTTGAAAAGATTTAAGTCTCACAACCTTTCTATGTATTTTAGAGCAAGGATCAAAGTTTTTCTTACTGGTTCTTTTCTTTGGGAGCTCTTTGAATCAACTTTTGTAAAAGAAATATATATATTAAGTGGCACTGCCACCTTTTTTCAAATATATATATATATATATATATATATATATATATATATATATATATATATATATATAATTTTGATACAGCATTTCTTCTTTAA
Source organism: Cryptomeria japonica (assembly GCF_030272615.1). NCBI lineage: Eukaryota > Viridiplantae > Streptophyta > Pinopsida > Cupressales > Cupressaceae > Cryptomeria > Cryptomeria japonica. The sequence continues at coordinate 234,660,272 of NC_081408.1, read as the reverse complement.
AAAAAAAACTTTAATCACAAAATTTTTTTAATAATGAAGATAAATTTTGATTGATTAACCAAATTTAAAATATATTTAATTTTAATTAATTTTAAATATGTAAAAACAAACTAAAAAACATAAACTAAATTTAATAAATTAAAAAGCATTTTAAAAATATAAAATAATAATAAATACTTTGAATTAAATTTAAACAACTTTTACAATAAAAAAAGGAAACAAAACATATGGCCCCATCCCTCTACGACCCCACCTACATATGCGAATTTTATTACTAGCGATTGGACTCGATGAAGGTCCAATTTGTACTGCCGATAGTATGTGTTTAAATTGTCTAACTAATTGAGAGGTTCTATGTCTTTGATGGTGATGGTTTCAAGTTGCTGATTCTCTTTACCTGTCAAGTGCGAATTCAGATTCAACATTGTTGAATTTATGCTGGGGCACTTTTAGCTACCTTCTAATTCCTACAAAGATGGAAAAATTTAAGGCTGTATGCATTGGCTTCAGTCTTGATTTTGGGTATGCAGCTTAGATGATATGATTGCTTTGTGTTTGCAGTTGCAGCCTTATTTTTATAGTTCCTTTCTTTACTCTACATACTTGTGAGACAGGGACACCTTTAATATTGTCAAGATGAAAACATTGACAAAACAAAAAAGCAACATTAAGCGAACCACAATTCATGAAATTTAAAACAAGATTTATCTACCATTAAAAATAAGTGCATTAGATCGCTTAAACATTGGCAGGTTTATTGTGAGAAAGCCGCACCCAATCCAGGGCATTGATAGGCCAAGGGAAGTGGGGGCCCAACTTGTAGAGCACTTTGACAACTTAGTATACTCAGATTGAGTTAGTTTTTAAAAATCCACAATGCATTTTTTTTATAGCAATAGATCTCCCTGTTGGCTACAAACAGACCAAGGATCCTTCTTACCTCCAACAATGTGAAGGAGATAGCATATTCCTCCTCTGCTATTACTTGGATACATCAATGCATGTTTTCTTTGACTAAAGTATGGGCTCCTTGCAGTTCAAGTTAAATATAAGCCTTATTGGGAAAACTCTAGACAAGATGAATTGCTTGCTAGCTACAACCTAACCAAGGGCACGTGGCCTTGCTCTGTAGTTAAGGCAGCAAGATGTTGTAATACCTTCCAATAATAGCTCCATTAATCTGTAGGCATCCGACATACTTCACAGACTTAAGAAAGCCAATAATCTGTCAAGCAATAATCTTGATCCTATTTTAATCAATATATGCAATATCCAATTGAGTTGATGGTAATGGGTGAGATCTAATGCTTGTTTATGTTCAATTTTGAGTGTTCTATCTGTGAAGAAGATGGTATATGTAGTTGTTGGGTTCGTCACATTTAGGATTGGACTTAATCACTTCCCAATGCAATAGTCATGCCCTACAGATTTCCTTACATCAACAAATTATTAACTCCAAGATCATCTCCAATCTCCAGTAGTTCCTAAGCAATATTGGTGACCTCTTTTTAACTAGTGATGTTGATGAAATTATGCACTCAACAATGTGGTCTTCTAGGTTACAGAGGGTTGCACCCAAGACCTCTCCCACTTTTAGAACTTAATGCATGTCTCTAAATAATCTAATATTGACAATTGGGGAAGTTTCATAACGAGTTACTTTATAGTGAGTAACTCTTGCTGACTCAGTCACATCAAACAATAACTTCAATCTCCAACATGATAATCTTTTACAACCTAAAATATTCAATAGCATAACATCATGTCAAGATCCCATACCAACAAAATAGAATCATCAAATGACAAGTCACAAGCGAGAAAAATGCACTAGCAAGTGGTCTTCTGTGATCTCTATTGAGTAATGAGGGAAACCCCAACTATTCATGTGTATTTCTGGTATCTAATCTAATGCTTTGAGTTAGTCTTATCAGGATTATTGTGAAATATGTAGGAGGGAGTACAATGATAATCGTTCACAATCACACAAGTTCTAAGCATGATGGAAGTGGTCAACAAAAATTCAATGTTTTATTGCAGAACTAGTATGTTAAAAAAGAAATTTACAATCACTTAAACTATAAAAGGAGTTTGGGCTTTCAAAGATACAGTACAATATAATTAGATAGACAAAACAATCATTCTCAAATACAAAAGATTCCAACGACTGAGCATTTGTTTTCACTTGCTTTTCAAACCTAGGTTGCAAACATATTACAATGGATTGAGGAATCAAAACTTTTTTATATGTATATGTCTACACTCTTGGCCTAACTTATGTTTAATTCTAATATTCAACCTTTTTGCCCTCCGCCCTCATCTTCTGCCCTGGCAAAATTAGTAACTTTCACTTGCCTCCTGTTGACATCACCACTCATCAACTTGACAACATTCTGAGCCTATTTAAGCATTCTCTCTCAACCCAATTCATTTACCCAGAGTATACAATGCAAAATGAAGTCAAGCTCAGGAAGATTCTTAGGTTAATCCTTAAATTCCTGACCAAATATGATAAAACAAGACCTCCTGCTCTGTCCCCCCTCTCCCCCTATACCTTACAACCATTCAAGAAGGTCTATACAAGGAAAACCATGGAGATAAATAGGCTAAGGTGGGCAATACAAATAGGAAGAAAGAGATGCCAAGTTAGTGGGTATAAACACCTACAAAGAAGGGGGACGAAACCATTTTTAGAGAATGATGATTATTTGGCACATCACAATGTTCCCCTACACCAATCTTGAGCTAACCTTATGCCCCTTTTGCCATATCTTAACAAACCTAACCCCTCTCACAAACACTGTTTGGATAATTTTGTCTTCGTGATTCCCATTAATAAACCACTATTATACCCATTTCAATTCAATAAACACTTACCACCCATTGTGAAAATCAAGAGTCCTCTAAGTTGCGGCTATGTCCTTGGAAGAGTTTGTCAATGGGACATACCACATCGCTAGAATGACGAAGCTGATAAAACCTTTTTGTTTGGCCTGCAGGAAAAACAAAATTATCCAGTTGTTAAACTATAATTTTATGGGCCTATTAAAAGCTAAAGTCCTTCGCTCCAAATTTCAAGCCTTGGTTTGATAGCCCTCAAGGGCTTTTCTATTTTCTTAGTTTAGGGCTAAACCAAAGGGAGAGTACTTTAGCCTTTTCAGAAGTGAGCATGAGCAAATCACTCATAAGAATAACTATTGCCCTATTTAAGTGTTCAAAATTACAACATGAAAATTTTCTCTATAGAGTTCAACTGCTTCAGCATCCGATAACAAAACATGATGAGCAACAATATATGGTTCCTCCGTAGAATCTCCTGCACTACATTGCCAAATCCAAATGGATAAGAACAGCGCTGCGGAGGCCACCAACCAATGTCATAACTTAAAGGGGGAAATGCATTTGGCTCATTGAAAGTTGTCCAGTACTTCACTCTGTCCCCAAATTCTCTGAAGCAAACTTCTGCAAAGGCTTTGAAATCTTCTCTATTTAACAACAACAAATCAAAAACTATTAGGCATCTGTTAAACGGTAAAGATTAGCTTCGTGAATAACCATAGCCACTTCTTAAGATACCTGCTTCTGAACATTTTTATTAAGTACAACTTACAAGTTACAATACAATACCAAGTCAATATGAATTATAGATCGAAACATTACACTATTCTGGGACTGAGCCATCCTCCATAGGCATCTTTCAAGCTCTGGGGCAAATCGAAGTGGAATAAGGTAACATGCGGTTGAATACCTACAAATCTTACAAATATCTTCAATCATATGTTTTTGGGTTAACTTACACCAATTGTCAATTTAGTTTCTTTATCCTGTATAGAGTTCCAAGATTTCTTTTACTCATAGTTGTATAACATAAATTAATTTGATTGGGAACAGAAAATATTGGGTTTACAATGAATAAGTAAGCTTGGGCTCTTCTCATGTGACAATTACCATGGAAAATGAGTCCATTGATGAGATTATTGTAGTATTCCAATCCCTTTGGATTCATGGCACCCCTTCCATCTACAGGGGATGGCAAGTTAACATAATATGTAATTGAAAAACAGGGTTTAATATTTTTTTTGGTTTAATTATTTAGAATTTTGTACTGTAGACAAGACCATCAAGAAAAAATAAGCATACACTGCTATTCCTATTTTTGTTGTTGAAAGAAAATATTCTCTATCAGTACTAGGTATTAGCCAGACCATGAGATGGAAAATCTGTATGCTTCCAATCCCATTTTAAACATCAGATGGACGTCCTCCTGAAAAAATGTTTGCAGCAGTCATGTAAGCAAACTTAAAGCTGATGAATATAGTTTATTTAAAATTACCAGCGGTCCAGAACCAATTAAGCATAGTGAAGTAATCGGATTACTTTATAATGGTGGTATTGATCTGCAGTAACATCCCCTGTGCTTCCATCAAACATTTTCCCTGTACATGCACTTTTAACTTAGCCCTTTTATGTGTCAAAATGATCAATGCACCCATCCAAATTCTATATTTCCTTTTCTCCCCCCAAAAGTAACTAACTCGAATGCGTATAAGTATCCCAAATGCAAGGCTTACGGTCATCAAGTTGTGCTACGCCTTCAACCTGTACATAGTCATACCAGAGACAAATACCAACTATTCTACCAGTACAAGAAATAATAGAAAAGAGAAAAGAAATAAGGAACTGATGGTACCTAGTAAGAATAAGTGCTTGCCCCAAATATAATTTTTTTGAGAAAATCATCCCTGTTGATCCTACCCAGCTTGAATTGCAGAGGGGCATGAAGTTGAATTCCTATGATGAACCAAAATAAAAGTCTTTCTCTCTTGCCAATCTCCATTTCCCCCCCTACTTTTCTACATTAAGAGCAAATCCTTTGTAAATGAAACTCTGTTGGATTTTAAATTGTTTCGATTCTATTAGGGCATGCCCGAGTAAATCGAGGTACGAATATATAATGAAGAGAGGACAATGGGAAATTAAACACGACAACTTTGCTAAAGCATTTCGTAATCAGATTCCCAAGAAATTGCAGCCACAATATTCCCATGATGCATCAAATCTTGTCTGATCTTACATTCACATCAATTTTGTTTTCAGAGCATAAAGTCTATAAAATCATCAGTGCAATTAAATTGGAAACACATCATCGATGCATTTCTAGGCGATTCAAATTTACCCTTTGCCCCTAAATACAGGGTTAAAAACCTAAAACATCATCATGCAAATTCTAAAATATATATGGTTAAAATTTGACCTGCAAAACCCTAAAAGTCACAACTTTAGTTGATAGAAGAAAATAAAGTGCAGTAAAAGTCCAAACCTAAAACATCAACAGAATCTCTTTCTTGCCTACTCTCGCTCTGCGCAGATGTGGAAGAGGAATAACAATATCCATGCCACATGTCATAGGAGCTGTCACAGAAAACCTATCGGCAAAAATTTGGCGGCGACGAGAAGTGACGATTTCACGGCGTGAGACAATTCCGGTGAGGCCACAGGGAATTGCCTATCAGCAAATTAGATATTTTTTTAAAAAACTTTTATTTAAATTTACTATTATTATTACTTTATTTAGTATTTACCCCTTTTTTTCGTTTATTTATTTAAACATTATATTTATTAGTTTATTAATTTGAAAAAGAAAGAATGCTTTAATATACTATTATATAAAATTTTGGTTAAATATATATCTATTTATTTTATTTTCTCTTATTTAATTAAATCTATATTTATAGAATATATATATATATATAACCTTTTAAAAAGTAGATGATTAGATAATGAAGGGAGAAAGTTTTCAAATAAGATTTTAAAGAACAAATATATATATTTGAAATAGATTAATGATCTCAAGAAAGTAAGATGTTCAAAGGTATATATATATATATATAAAATTTGAAATTCTTTTTCTCAACAAAATTAGAAAACAATTAGGCTAAATATATAGATAAGGGTTTCTAAAAAAGGGTGTGGATATATATAATTTTCACATTCATATGCACATTTTTTTGAAAAGAAAGCTTCTAACTTATTGATCTAAAAGAGGATAGGATATACACATCTATTTCATACATGCACCTACATTTCCTCTAACAAAATCTGAAACAAAGAAGAGTACATGCATAAATATTTCCTTATGAAAATCTGAAATATAAAAAAGAAGAATTCTTTGAAGGGGTATGAGAAATGCAAACCCTATATTACTTAACCCTTCCTCTTTCTATTTTAAACGAAATATCAAAATCTAAAACAAGTAGAATACATGCATACATATTTTCCTAATCAATTTCTGGAATGGAGAAGGAGATTTATTTTCCAAGGGGTATGAGGAATTAAATTCCTACTTTATTAATCCCATCCTCTTTCTGGTTCAAACAATATATCAAAAAGCAACATGCATGCAAATGAAAATATTTTTCCTTCATACTACATAATTTTTTTTACCATAGAACATACATGCATACAAATAAAAACCTTTTTCCTTCAAACTACATAAACTTTTACCATAGAAAATGCATGCATGCAAATAAAAATCTTTTTCTTTCAAACTACATCGATATAAATAAAAATCCTCCTCCCCTCTTTCTCATTTTTGAAAAAAAAACATGCAAGTAAGAAGAAGAGAACCTAGTTTTGCTAGATGAGTGAATCTGTTGTTGTTGAATCAACCCTTTGTTTCCCAGTTATCTTCCTTCGATCTTTGTCCTACAAGTTGGTATAGATCTTCTCGAAAACCCCATGAAAAATCATATCTCCTGTGATACAATATGTCTACCAAAATTCTCCTACAACTAACATGATTTGCAAGAATTGAAAAAAACTACCAAAGGAATTAATTGATTTTGAGATTCTTTTCCTGAAATAACCCCATTCAAAAATGATTATTGTCATAGTGGGGGTTACATGCAAAAATTTGAATTCGAGATTCTCTTCTAGAATCTTCTCATTTTTTCCTACGACATGTGCTCAATTAACATATTGAGAAAATAAGTAGTTTCCAAATAAATTATGACCTCACATGTGTGTCGCCACTTATTAATTATTCTTTTTTAATATAATTCCATTCTTATTCTTCAATAATAATAATAATAATAATAATAATAATAATAATAATAATAATAATAATAATAATAATAATAAGCTATTGACCCTCTATGGATCCTTGCCTAGGAAGGCTATTTTGTAGCTCATGGATAAGAGTAATCATCTTGAAGAAGGAGAAATCCTTGAAACGATAATGCAACAATAGTATAAATAGATAACTCAAAAGTTTATTTTTAAATTATTGACTTCTTTGTGTGTAAAATCTTGCAGTGTAACCTTTTCATCCTATACCAAAAATTTATTAACTTCTTTAGCACATTAATATATATTAATCTAAGAAATTCTCACCAAGGATTTAACAAAAAAAAAGCATAAATTTCATTCAAATCCAAAGCATATTAATGTGAATAAATGGTCAACATATTCATCCATAGAAAATTTTAGTGATTGTCTTGATGTTATTTTCTTGTACATATATCTTCTTTTCTAACTCCATGTTGATGAAGATATACTTGTTACACTAGGGTTTATAGAGACAATAAGTTTTTCCTTTTGGATGCATCCATGAAATGAAAAGATTGAATCTTCCTTTATGAAAACTAAAGTGCAAGTACTTGCATCATCTCCTTCTTTTCTTTATTATAGGTATTCTCCTTCTCCATCTTATTTTTTTTCTTCCTCATCATATTCATTTTCATCCTCATTTTATTCTTCCTTTTTATTTTCCTCCTCTTCTTCCTCTTCTTTATTTTCTTTCTCTTGTTCTTTTTCATTATTCTCTTCCACTTATTTTTCTTCTTCACTTTCTCCTTTATTTTCTTCTTTTGGAGTTAATCTCTCTAAGAATTCTTGTTCTAGTTCATTTAAAGAATAAATATGATTATAAAATGATAAATACCACTTGTAGACCTTTACCTCCTAACAAACACAAAAACTTAATTTTTCATGATATATTCTTCCATGAGATTTATATTTGTACCACCATTCCATTGCATCTCCACTTCCATAAAAATTATAATCTTCCATTGAAACTACAGTTGAAGAAACAATGCTTTCAATAGATAAACATTTTATCAAGCCCAATTCATCCAACATTGATATGAACAAAATGTGAGTTACTTGGCTTAAAATTAAAAATTAAAAGTAATAGACCCCAAATGATTTTTCATGAGATTTATAGAAATGCAAAATTTTCAAAAATAATTCTTGACTGGTGACCAAAAAGTAAATTTACCAAAAATTATAAAGCTGCAAATTATCACAAATATTAAAGTTAAAAACTTGATTTTTGGATTGTTGTTTTTATATGATGCTTCAAATTGGATAATAAAATTTCTAAAAGATTCACTGTGATTTAAAAACTATGGGTAAATCTTTAAAGGCTGGACTTTAAGCCCCTTTTCTCAAATCGTAGCTTTGATAACACTTGATTACATATATGCATAGATCTCACATAGCAAAAGACATGTTTGTAATTTGATAATAGCTAATTTCCAATGTATGTAGACATATAATAAACACTTGATGTAGGGTAACACCATACAATAGTCTTTAAAGAAAAATACACTCCATATAATATCTCTATGAGATCTCAAATATCATATCATACTTCACACCTATTTGCTTTCAATGATAACCATACCTATTCAACTTGTGATATAATAATTAAACAAATCATGCACATGACCCAATATATATAACTTAACTTAAGAGATGGATGTGACATGTGTCAACATCTTCATCCACCTAAATACCTTATAGTATTACTTAACATCTGGTTTTTTCCAAATGTCACTGTATCTCTAAATCTTCAACAAACTTAGACAAAGAACTTATTCAACATGTTATTAGAATAGAGCTTCATTGTGAGGGAAAAAAGACTAGTCCTGGGAATTTTTTTTTTGCTATGAGAAACATCTTAGATTCTTGAACTTGTCACTTATAAGAATATAGATCTAATATAAAAATTAAGACAATTCACCAACCAAGAAATATTATTTTTAAATATACATTAAATAAATTTTCAAAATTATTTTGCAATCACAAAATTAAATATCCATAACATTTTATTTTTAAATAACACACATACACATCTAAAATATCAATCACCAACTACACTTAATTAAGTAAATTTATTTATACTTAATTAATTTCATTTAATTTGTATATACTAACCTTAAGGAAAATTTAATTTTCATGTCAATATCTTTGGAACAAATAAAATACACTATAGTAGTGAGTGCTTACCTTTTTAGATTTGTTATGGAAAGTGACTAATTTAGTTTATATTTAATTTATTTTCATATGTATAGGAGATAGTTTAGAATTAGAATGATACTTAGGTAAAATTATATAGTTATTATTTTTTATTTTATTTTGATTAAAAATTATATATGTATTTTTTTATTTAATTATTTTATAGATATTAAAATGGTTCAAAACAAAATATGTTTTTAAAAAATATTAAAATATAGAAATCTAATAATTCTTATACAATATTTTTTTTTATAAAGTTTAGTATTATTAATTTTAAGTGGCTTATTCATATGTTCACATATGTTAAATATAAAAAAATTATATCGTAGATGAAAACAAGAAGATAAAAAATTGTCTAAAGAATTAAATCATCTCAGTGGATCTATAAAATCTACTCTATCAATGCCAATGTGTTTTTCTCAATCAAATTGCCATTAACTAATTTTGACAATTTAAAAAGTTAAAAAATGTCCATATAGACAAAATAAAAATCTAATTTTGTATTAAAATATAACTAACACTAACTTCTAATTAGTTTGGTAGCTCTCTCATAGATTGGGGAAAGGTCTACACTAGCAAGGAGGCTTGAGTCCAAGTATCAGAGACACACTCTTTAAATATGGCTCTTCTTGCTAAAATTGGATGGAGACTCATTTCAAAGAAGACCGATTGTCCATCGTCATGAAGACTAAATATCTTGAAGGGAGAGAGGTTAGGGGTTTTCTATTAAACAATCCTTTGCCCTTGCCCCTACCTTTGGAATGTCTTCCAATTATTTCTACTATTGAAAATGTGCTTGTTAATATACTCGGTGTCCTTGTGAAGGACTATTGGAACTTATTCTCCTCCTTCTTGGATGATTAATCCCTTTGAAGTTGATCAATTGGTCTATATTGTGGAGGACAAGCATCTCAAGATATTAAATAACTTGAGATCTTTTAGAACCAATGCTAAAGAGAATCTATTTTGGTCCCCTTCAAAGGACGAAAACTACTTTGTTAAGTCTAGTTATAATCTCTTGGCTCACTCTTCATCCTTCCAATTTAAATGGACTAAAATTTGGAGATCCAAAACCATCCCTAAGATCTATTTCTTCTGGTAGATGACCTACCATAATAATATATTTACTATTGACGTCCTTTAGAAGCATGGGATATAGATTGTGAACTGATGTGACCTATGCAAAGAGACTAAATAAAGCATAAACCATATTATGTTACATTTCCATTCTTGGAATATAAGATATAAGATATTGTGTCTTTTCTCCCTATCCTGGATGCAGCATAAAGATCCTAAGTTGGTCTCCTCTTGTTGGACCCCTCTATGTGCCCACAAACTTATTGTTGAATTATTGTGGCACGCTTTCCTTCACAATAGAAGGAGCATTTGAAAAGAATTAAATAACAAAATATCCAAGGATAAAGAGACCTAATGGGAAGCTTTGGCCTATTCTATCATCAACAACACTTTGAAAAATATCAAATATTTCTCTAGGCTCAATTATTAACTTCTACCTTTTCCCTTTGAGTGAAGTATTGCTAAAAAATTGGGAATAAATGAGGACCTCTCTCTCATTGTCTCTCCACCTATTGGTCACAAGAAGGATATGAAATTGTTGCCCCTAGAATTGATTAGTTAAAATTAAATTTTGATCGTTCTTCTAAGGGTAACTTAGGTCGGGCAGGACATGGTGAAATTATTAGGGATAGGAAATGTAAAATGATGGTGGCCTATGTGAAAAATCTAGGCATCCAAACCTCAAATTGTCTTGAAGTGGTGACAATGCTCTATGAAATATCTATAGAAAAAAATATAGGATTCCAAATGATCAAGGAAACTTTAACAATGTTATTATCATGTTTCATGGAGAAGAAACCCTAGGATAGATGGTGAAAGACCTCATTAAAAAATTTCATTACTTTCTTTTAAGTTTTGAAAACATCAAACTAACCCACACACTCGGAGAGTAGAATAAATTTACTGATAGGCTTTGCCAATTTGGATCCCTTCACTATGTCCCTTCAAACATGGAATGCTTTGCACAAGCTACTTGAGGAGATTTGTGTTGTGAAATAGAATGATATAAGATCTAATGTGGTGTAAAAATTTAAGGATTACCAAATTAATTATGGCCCTTTTGGTCATTTCCTATAATTATTACATGATGGGAAGACGGTCTACTAAATTTGGAAAAATTGAATGCCTTTCAAAATAACCATTATCATCTATTATTTTCCAAATTTCATTTTGTTTTACCCTTTCTAGGTTTTTATCACTAGTTCTCTTGATATTTGGCCTAACATAGGGGAGATCTTATATAGACTAAGTTCAATAATTGTGATTCTTCTAAGCAGAATGGGGTTCTTTGGCATGTGATATTGAAAAGAAATATTGCCTCCTACAATAAGGATATGAAATGTTTCAATCCTCTATATCAAAAGAGTTTGTTTGCTCTTGGGATGAGGATTTGGTTTGGATGGAGGTGTTTCATTCACTCTCTATAGAGTCTACCAACACTATTTTTGGACTCTCCCTAGAAGGGGTGGCTTTCCCATTAAAGTCCAAAGGGCATTATAAAGAAGGCTTCTAGAGATTTTTGGAAGTACAAGAGAAAATCTCTCATTTGTAGAATGGATTCAATAGAGAGGACCTCCCTAGGGAATGGAAGGAGGTTGTGTTGGCTTTGATGAAATACATACCTTGGATGGTAGGTATGAGATATTATATTCCTAACTATTTCCTGTGTTAAATCATTTTAGACATGAAGTAAAATGAATTTTCCCTTTTGGATTTTTTCTTCCATGTCCTAATTTGTAGCTACGCCTAGGACTAAGAAAGTGCTCCCCCTCCACCAAGCGTTAATTATGAGGCTCTACAATTTCCATTTGGCTATGTCCCCTACCTGCAGTCCCTCTTTAAACCTTATTGATCCCCTTCCTAACCCCACCCTAGTTGTGGAATTGTTCAACACACTTGAGACCAGTTTCAAAGGTGCCTCTAGCTCCTCCTTGGTTAACCCTCCATCTAAATTGGTGCCTACCTAGGTTAACCACCAATGAACCTCAAGCCCTTCGTCAAAATGAGAAAAAATTCACATAATTGATCATTGAGGAGGAGGTTAACTCTGAGGATTTCTCTGCCTCTTGGTCTATAGTATTAGAATGGACCGTTAACAATTCTATCCTTAATATTTTTGCATTGTCCCCTAAGTCCTCTATGATGACCCTCATGTTTCACCATCTGGAGCTTGGGAGTTGCTAAATAGAGCTCAAAAAGGTAATAAACATTGCATAGCTTACAATGCACAAAATGAACTCATTTCCTAGCTCCTTGCCCAAATCCATACTAACAAAATTAAGATTAACAGATTAGAGGCTTTAGTTGAGGCTAAAGCTAAGGCTACTAACTAGTCGGCAGAGGATAAAGATGAAAGAGTCTTGATGGCAGCTAATGATCTAGTAGAGAGGCTTCTACAATGGGATAATTTGGATGATGAAGTCAAAGCCTTGAGTGCCATGGTGACCCCAGCAGAAGAAGAAAGGAAGTGGCTAGGGTTATCAATGAAATCTTTTGCAATCAGGAAACCATCAAAAGGGAATTGGAAGAGATGGCAGAGAACAACAGGAATATGGTGCATAAAAAATCGTATTTAATGTAGGCTATTTAGGAAGAGCGAGAGAAGACATGCACAGAGGAATCAGTTTATGGAGATTGCAACTATTTCTGTTGTGGAGCCAACTCAGACCATCAAGACAAAAATCTCTTAAGACTATGTCATAATTACTTAAAATTTTGACGTTTAATCGGCATGAATTGATTTTGTTAAACAGAGTTGGCAATAGTTAGCTTAAGAAATATATTTGAAAATTTACCTATACATAATTTTATTTTATATGGACTAACAAAACATTAAACGCAACAATTTTTTTTCCATCACTACCTTACGTCTTGCTGCATTAAGATCGATGTCGTTGTACTCTGCTGGTGGACACTAATATTAAGAAATATCTAAGCTGGATATACACCATTGCACATCAGACTGCAACCTCAACTTCTCAATATATGTTAAAATTTCATCAATAAATGTGAAAATGATTGGAGTAATAGATTTTTAATTGAATGTTGAAAGTGTCATATCGTTTAGGTAGAAGTGTTGGTGTTTCTTGCTAAAAGTCAAGAATGTTGACATTGTACGTTTCTTAAGATAGAAGTGGCAAATTACTTAATGACTAAATTGATCTTTAATAGGTTGATTGCTTGAAATGTATATTAAGACTTCTGTCTAATAAAAAACAATCTTAGTTAGGTGTTAATTATAATTTTGGCATTATAAACAACTATTACAATGTATTAGTCATTTAAACCCTTCCATTTATAATATCATCAATTAAATTTAATTGAAAAATAAAGTGAAAAATAGAATATGAATAAAAATTAATACTAAAAGTCAAATCTTGTGGTTCGACTCCTTGTTCTTCATTTTGTCAAACATTGAAAAGTAGTGAGTGTAATTAGTATTGGTATGAAAAAATTATGTTAATATACTTTATGATTTGTACAAATATTAGATTGAAACATTTTGTGAAAACAATAAGTGGATTATACATTTGAAATTATAAAATACTTAGAATTTAAGGCTAAACTTAAGACATGAGATTGATAAAATAAATAAGAGGGGCAAGGTGTTCATAATTATTTAAACTTTTTTTAGGTGACTTTCTCTCTCAAATGTTGAATATCTTTTCCTACTATAAAATTTATTTCATTTTTATTTAGATGCAATTAACAAATTATTGCTTATTTTCATACCAAAAGTCAAGAATACTCATATGACATGTTTTCTATAATATTATTAACCTATTTGATAGGTTGAGAGTTTGGAATGTAGGATGGTGGGGCTTCAATTTGTGACCAAAGAATAAATAACATTCTTTTGGTGTTAGATGTAATTTAAATTTATGTAAACAATTAGTATCTTCTATTATGCTTATTTATCCTAAAGTCTTTATAGAACTTATATTCCAAACAAAAGTCACCATCATTGTCAGTCCTCAAACACTTAATCTTCCTACTAATGTGATTTTCAACAAGAGCCTTAAACTCTATAACCAACGAAAGAGTTGAACTTTACTTCTGAGAGAATTTAAAAATGACTTTCTACTATAATCTTCAAGGAATTATACAAAAAACACATATTTATAAATTGAAGGAACCTTCGAAGGACAAAAATTGTTATAGTGTATCAAGTTCAACAACCTAGAAGATTTGTGAGAACTAGAGTCACATTAATCATGATTTATCTTCTCATATATGTAGTGTTCATAAAAATTATATACAAGATTACAATCATTAAGCCCCTCAATGACAAATTTATTTTTTAGGGTTTTGAGACCATTATCACCAATGTTACTAGGTCTTTGGTGGCATAACATTTTCTTCTCCATTGGAAGTTTCATCTATAAGAATTAGAATTCTTAGGTACCTAGAAATAATGACCATCAGATATGTAGAAGCAACAAACTTATTCGTAGATTGATCTAACAATGGGGACAAAGAATTTAAAGATCTCTTCTTTGACTCAATAGAAGAGTAATTACACTAAATATTGAATGCATCTAGCTCATATAGAGTTCCAATATGAACATCCTTCTTACATGAAAATAACCTACACACTCACACAATTCAACTTACTTAGAGAATGTATGTCCTGTGAGAATCCTAGTATATGAAAATCATCATTAATCCCCTTCAATCTACTATCAAGGAATCTAATAATGACTCCTCAATGGCCAATGATATTGAGATGATATCCATCACTAAGATACACCTTCTCACCATCACAATCTTGTATTTTGTAAACTAATCCTTATGAAAGATCATTTGAAAAGATGCACCCAAATCTATCGACCGCATATTTTTTGATGTGTACATTGCCAAGGCTACAACAAATGATCCACCATCATCTAAGATGATTTTTTTTAATATAAAATAGAGGGATTTCTTTTCTTCTTCCTTTTCTACTCCTTGCATTCATTCTAGAAGTGACCAATTTTGTCGTAGTTCCAACACTTCACCATGGAATTTTTAGAAGAATTAGATCTCTGATGAGATTTGGATCTACCTTTTAATACCTTCTAAATTCCTTCTTCTTTTCTTTTTGTTTCAATCTACAAAAAACTACAGGAGCCTCCTTAGCCAACTCAAAATTATTTCTTTGTATCTCTTCATAAAGTAACAATACAACCACATCATCCATCTCAAAGTTAGTGATGGTGATAATTATGGATACTACAAGGTCCTCTCATGAGTCTAGAAAAGAAAATAGTAAGGTTATGCAATGATCCTCCTCGATTTTCACACCAATAGAGGTCAAGTAGGTAACAATAATATTGAAAGGGTTGAAATTTTTAGCTGCAAATCCTCCCTCTTTCATTCTTAGTGAAGACAACTTCTTCCTTAGGAATAGCTTGTTTACCTGGGATTTAGATTCATAAACATTGCCTAGCTTCTTTCATAGGTCTACGAGATGCTTCTCCTCCTGGATATTTAGGATTACTAAATCTCATAAATAAAGTATAAAATACCCTTGGATTTCCAATCCATCAAGTCATATTATATTGGAGTCATGGTTACTAGTTTAGATCCATATATTGCATCTCACAGATCTCTATCCATAGTCATATCCTACATCTTCATCTTACACAACTCAAAGTTAGTGTTGTTAAACTTCACTTACATTATTTTCGATATACTATCCATCTCTCTCTTACAATAAGATAACAGAATAATCTGTAAAAGGATCCCACTTAAACAAATATTAATCCAAAAAATTGTCTACTAAACAATGGGAGAAAACTTGGTCAATATTTGATACCATCTAAAAGGAAGGAAGGTACACAAAAATTCTTCGCATGATAGAATAAAGAGAGGAGTTAGTACAAATTTGTCCTTAAAACTTGTTGGTGAATACATTTATCACTACAAATTTCAAAGTGACTTGTCTGATGGGCAGTTATAAAATATGCCAACAATTGGAGAAATCATTGTGAAATAATGATTTTTATATACTTTTGAGAGGAGGATCTCCCAAATATGATGGTGGTTTTTAGGACTTTTGTGTAGTTTCAACCTAAAAGTACATAAAGGAGAAAATATTAAACTAAAGAGAAAGGATTTAAAAAACCCTAGCATTAGACATACGAATACCAATCAATATTTCATAAATAATAATGATTACATTGGGAGTGTTAGCATATTATGCAATGATGGTTAAAGAAGAATGAAAAACCTTGACATAAGAAGAGATAGGCTATACTAACACATCCAAATCAAAATATCAAAAAAAGAGTGTGTTTTTCCACATCAATTACATATAATGTTGACCTAAATACCAATGGATTCCACCAATACATAAATATGTTACCAATTTAACATATAATACATTAGTAATAATATCTCAAAAATACATTCAAGACATATGAACAAAATACATTCTTCATTATCCCTTTGAAAATATACAAGCTCAAAAACCCTTAAGTACAAAGTATGAACATAAAATTTATCCTAAATTTTTTCAAGAAAATTATTCAAAGTTTCCTCTATTAAAGTCCATATACATTTGAATAGGCCTTTTTTTATAGGTTCATCCTAATAAATATCTCTAACCACTTCATAGCTACAGGTACAGGTTCAGATCCAAGCATTGCTGGAAGTTTCAAGAACGAAAGAACACATAGAGACAATGTTTGGGTGCAAATTTCATCAGAAACCCTAAGAATAGGGGTATGGCACCCTTTTCCTACCCTTTGTTAGCAGGATTTGGGATAAAAAAGTCTTGTAGGCTTTAGATCCTATCTTGTCAGTTGCAGCTCTAGATTGGTAGAATTAGGATAGTTGTGTGGCACCCTGGTCCCAGACATTTCTAATTTGTAATTTTTAGCAGTATATCAGTTGTCCTTTGATCTACCTTTCCAAATTAGGGTTTTCTTGCTTAGTTGCATCTTAGGTTAGATTGCATTTTGAATCATTCCTCTCTCATTTGTAGCAAGGGAATATAAACCCTAAGAGGTAATCCTCAGCTCTCCCTTACTCACAAGAAGTAGCTAAAGTGTGTTGTCTCCCCAGGCTCTTTCATATTCCGTGAGTGTGTATGAGAGTGGGATTAGGGTCTCCATACTTAGTCTCACTTTTTCCCCTACACATATTTGGTGAGCCCGAGGTGAACCCAATTTTATTTTGATTGCATTGCACTGTTATATCTCAATCTAGTATATTTAATTTTATTTCAAAACATGAGTTTAGTAAGGACAAGCTAGATGAAGCTCTTGATGATTTTTTGAACCCTAATCCTTCTAAACCCTTGTTTGCCAAAAACTAGTCAACTTTGTTGCTATACCATTTTGTGGTGATGAGAAAGATAATTTGAATGGCTCCTCCCATGGGTAAATTCCTATCAAATCCTCCACTAAATATAATAACATGGTTGATCATCATAATTCCCTTTATGAGATTATGTCTCCTTTTGAATCCAAATATAAACCTTTCAATCACTATGACCATGCTTCATTGGATGATGCCCTTGATGACTTTGTGTCTTTGCCTAAACCATTAAACAAAAATAATACATCTAAAAGGTTAATCAACATGATCAATGTGAATTATTATAGTAAAACTCTTTTTGTATTCCAAGGTGCTTATCCCTCAACTTCATCTCTTCCTAATCAACCTCCTTTTACTATTCCAGGTGGATATAGTCATGATTCCTTTAGTACTCCAAATAAACCTATTATTAGAGTGCAAGGAGGAAATCCCACTAAGAGTCCTTATAGATATGCTAAACAACTAATTGTAGCGTCCTAAAATTGTGACACTTGCAATTTCGACTGCATTTCAGTCTTCACGATGGCGACGCAACACGCAACCTAAATGGAGACCCTGAAACTTGCTCACGACACTGAAATCTGCATTTTTCAAGTACCCTGGCCTGAACCTCCTTGCACCTTGATGTCCCGGGAGGTGGGACCAGAGCGCCCAGCGCCCTGGTCCCTCAGGACCAGGGCGCCCAGCGCCCTGGTCCCTGGGTCCTATTTTGGGCCCGGTCTCCTAAGGGGCTCGGGTCTTTTTGTTTGCAATTTGGAAATTAACTTTCCCTGGTCGGCCTAAGGTCGGGAAAATCAGTCTATCAGCCCTAAATGACAAGTATATAAATGACATTTTCCTCTTTCATTCGATATGATGAAAAAAACGTGGAAATTATACTCAAGCATTCAAGCATTCAAGCATTCCTTCAAGCAATTGATCATTTCAAGTCTCCATTCAAGGCTAAGTGTTGCATTCAAGACAAGGATTCAACCATTGAAGAGGAGATCACATACAATATATTACTACAACATACAACATACAACATCTAAACCTTCGCACATAAGGATACCAACATCCTTAGAACAAGGTATTAGTACTTGTTTTACAGTCATTTACATTTACAGCTCTTGCTCATTTCTTGGTTAATTCCAAAACCTGGGGTTTGACCTAAAGGCAAACCCCCAATCCCTAACCCCCCAATCGTCTTCGCTTTTCTGTGTGTAGGTTGCAGGTACGCGGCTGAAATTGAAGATCTGGAATCCTTGTGCAGAGACGAACAGATCCCCCTTCGTTTCACGGATTTTTCGGAGGACGATGGCGCCCGGGCGCCATCGTCCCGACAACTTTTGCTCAAATTTGCAGGACAGCGCCGTATCGACATTTTACTGCTAATTCCAGGTCCGCAACTTCATCCTATAACCCGAACTCAGTTTATAAGCGAATCTTTATGACTTTCTATGCATGCTTAGCTTAATTTCCTTAACAACATTCTTTACAAAAGAGGGTAGCCTTGCTTTCCTAACCCTTGAAATTCATTTAGCATCCAATCTTGCATTACGTGGGATTGGATCTTATGAGTTTCAACCCCTCTTTTGAATGTAAAATCTCTCCCCTAAGTGAAAAACCATCGAATCCTAGCGAACCTCCCTTCTCTCTCCTCGGAGTCGGAAGAGGGGAGAACAACTAGGGTTCGATCGTGATTTTTCCGCTTTACATTTTGGTGAACCCGACGTGAACATCCTTTTTGATTTTTCATGCTTAAATCTAAAAAAATTGATTACATTTCCATGTTTGATCTTTTGCAAAATTTTAGAGGTGATTGCATAAAAACCCTAAATTTTCTTTTTGGTAATTGAACTTGCGAAATGACTAAATGTTAATGCCTGTTTCAGATCTGCCTTTCTATTACAAATTTTCAATTCATATTTGTGCTTTAATTCTGAAAATTAAGTGGTTAAATGTCAAAACCCTAATTTTTGAAACCCTCTTAATTCAACCTTTGTCCGACAATTTGACCAATCAAAACATCTCCAAATCAGCTGTAACTTTGGATTCCGCAATAAAATCACAATATCTTTTATCCCTGAAAATTTGGAAAAAAGTTGCGAGGACCGTGTTGCACTCCGAGCGCCATTGTCCCCGACATTTTTTCCAAAATTTCGGGAGCAAGATCTTGCTGTATTTTCTTGCTAAAATCCAGAATTTTGGCTGCTTTTATCAATTATAACACTTTCAAAATTACAGTCAAAGTTGGTCTTGCGATTGCTTGGTCTAAGGCTTCTAATCATTCAAAAGTCATTGAAATTAAAATTTTGTGTCAAAATTGCGTTTTTATTATCATAAATCTGAAAATTGTGTTTGCAGTCATTCGAAATTTCAGTGCTTTATTCAAAATTCTTGCATTTTGTGACTTTTGAAATTAAGTGCTTAATTACAACAACTTTGATTTCCGCTTTCAAAATTGAATTTTGCGTGAAATTGAGTCAATTTTTGAATTTCAAAATTTGCATTGCTTTTGACATTCCCTCTAAAATCATAAAATTCAAAATTTTAGTTTCCCTCTCTTTTTCAAAATTCAAATTTTGCATTTTTCGATAATCTTGATAGGGTTCAATTTTGAATTTGCAACTTTAATTTGGCCTATCTACAGATCGTAAAATCACTCAATTTTTTTAGATTAGCTCTAAAATCATCATACCTTTCATCCCTGCAAATTTCGAAAAAAGTTGCAGGGACCGTGTTGCACTCCGGGCGCCACGGTCCCGGACATTTTTTCCGAAATTTCGGGAGACTGTTGTGATTGCATTTAACAGCTTAAATCCAGAAAATTGGTTGATCTTACTGAAAATTGCTACCTCTAAATTCAAAATTTTCTCTCCTTCTCTAGTGCATGAGTTTTACAACAATAAGCCCTACTTACACTATTCCCGTTAGACGAAGCCTTAGAATTAAGTCCTTCCGAGGTTTAATTACTGAGGAGATGGAACCTAATTTGAATAGCCTTTTTAACGAGGACATGGGTAATTCCTCTAATCCTCCTAATGATGAAGAAGCTCTCCATGAGGTTTCTGTAGAACAACTTTCGAAATTGGATAACCAATTTGACGATTTTCGACAATGGATGTCTCAAGAATACCCTGATAGTCAAGCTCTTCCTTTAATTGAGGGTCTAAAACGTATGCTTCAAAGTGATAAGAATGGAATTGATATTTTGCGTGGTATTGCACACATTGTGGATTCAAATGTGATGCCTATGAAGAGTTGTGCCGAAACCTTAGGTTATACACAACCTCCTACACAAGACAATCATTCTATTCCTTTGACGACTTCTATTGCTAGCATACCTACCTTTACATCAAACATCATGGCTACCTCTATACAAGACATTCCTCCTGTGATCACCAGTCATGGGGGCAATCCCTCTTCTTCAATTAACCCTATTCCTTCATTCAATCCGACTTCTTCATTCATTCCTCCAATAAGTTTGCCTATTATATCATCACAAATGAACATGACGCAAGGGGGCAATTCATTTAATCAGTCTATTCCTCCTTGTAGTGTTCCTCCTATCCAATCATCTCCGATGACTAATTATCATAGGGTCCCACCACCTTACTCTCTACCTTCTTTCAATAACATAACACCTCCATCTCAATCTAACACATCTAATATGAATTCTTTGACTGAAGCGACCATTAACAATCTTGCACAAACTGTTTCTTCTTTACAGCAACAAATTGCCTCTATGAATCAATCTAAGTTTAGTGTGCCCACATTTGACGTTGCGAGCCCACTTTCTCTTGACATTGTTCGAGCTATCCCTCCTAAACATGTTGAAATCCCGCATTTGGAACTTTATAATGGTAAAGAAGATCCTCTAACACATGTTAAGACTTTTCAAACAATTTGTACTGATTTTGCTTATGACCAAAGGTTGCTTGCAAAACTGTTTACTAGAACATTAAGAGACAAAGCCCTACAATGGTATTGCTCGTTGCCTTCTTATTCTATTACTTCTTTCGAACAACTTGCAAATGCTTTTATTCAACAATTTCAAAACAATATAAGTCCTAAAGTTACTTTGATTGATTTAATGCATTGTAAACAAGGTGTTAAAGAAAAAGTGACTGATTTCATTGGTAGATATAAGAATTTGTATGCTCAAATTTCTTTTCCAGTGCCTGACAATGATATTCAAAGAATCTTTATTTCTAATTTACAAAAAGATATTCGAGACAAACTTCTATTTTCTGAGTTTACTTCTTTCCAACAGTTGTGCACCACTCTTCACAATTATCAACTGACTGTGAGTCAAATGGAACAATCACATCCTATGGCTCCGAGTGATAAGGGTGATAGCAGTCAACAACCATTTGGGAAGTTTAAACCGAACAGAGATTCCATCAAATTCAATGAAAACATCATCAACAACAATGTGAATGCAGCATCAGGTGTGCCTCCTATTTCTAAATTTTTCAAGAGAGAAAGAAAGTATACTCCTTTGAATGAATCATTGCATAGTATTATGAATAAGTTATTGGAACAAAATGTGCTTACTCTTCCTCCTATAAGACAAATTGATCCTGCAAAGATTACTTCACCTTATTTTGATAACAAAGCTTTTTGTCAATTTCATTGTCAGCCTGGGCATGATACTGAAAAATGTTTTTCTTTAAAGGGTAAAATTCAAGATTTGATTGATAATAATACTATCTCTGTTTCTGGAGTGAATGATAGAGGCAACACATCTGTAGCTCCTCCTAATCAAAATCTTCAGATTTTCACTGATCCATTGCCTTCTCATACCTCTAATGCGATTGAGGCTAATGATTCCTCTCTCTCATCTGATGGTCTTGTGTCTATGACTCCGAATGTGATTAACTTTGTAGAGCAGCAAGAACTCCCTAAAGAACCTTCCATCACATTTGATTCTAGCGAAACCATTAGGGCACCTGATGGTCCTTTATACATAGTTGCAAAAGTTAAGAATACACCTTACCGTGGAGTGCTTATTGATCCTTCGTGCATGGTTAATGTTATTACTGAAGAATTCCTTTTTACTTTGCAATTGAATCAAGTGATCTATGACAAAACAGATGTGATTGTGAAATTATTTGATGCATTTTCTTCTCCTGCAATTGGTTCTATTACATTGCCTATTGAGGTCCATAACAAATCTCTTGATGTGAACTTTGCTATTATTCCATCTTCCAAACAATTTTGTGTGAAGCTTGGCTATCCTTGGCTATCTTCCATGAAAGCTATTGCTTCTCCTATTCATAAGTGTTTGAAATTTCCCCACAATGGTGAAGTTGTTACTGTCAATCATAGTCTCTTTAAACCAGCTGAAAGAACCTCTAGTGTTCCTCTTGATTACTTTTGGCCTAAACAATTCCAATCTCTTCCTCCGCGAAGTGATCATCTTTTCAAATCTTATCAAAAGTGGAAAACAGATATGATCCTATCTCTAAGTGAACCTAGAACACCTAAACTTGACATTCCTATCATTCTTGAGAAGGAAGTTCTTCCTTTGAAAGATAAAACTAATGTCTTTCCTCAAGAAGATTCCCAACCCATCCCTATGGATGTGACTATGTCTATACCTAATAAACTTCCTAAGAGTAGACCTATACCTCCTCGTCATGATGGACTTGGTCTTCTCCCTAAACCAAATATTCCTCCTTTATATGGAGCAGTTCCTCCTCCTTCTTTTTATAGAGAGAAGAGACCTTCTTCTTCTCCTATTATCCAGCCTAAGAGACCACAACCTAAACACCCAAGTGCTAAGGATGAGAACATTCCTCCTCCTCAATCTTCGCAACTTCCTACTAAGACTAGACGAAATTGTTCTGCACGTGAACGCTGGCGAAAGCGTCGTCTTAGAGCTCAAACTTTGCAATCTCCAAAAACACCTTCAACACGCATTATTCCATTTTCTCCTCAGTCGGACATTCAGCCTAAATCTCCTAAACATAAGATGCATGATGGTCTTGATCCTGTGCGAGTTAAAGATCCTATTTTTATAAATCTTGATGATGATATAGATGAAAGTGTTACTCCTCTTGCTTCTGATAGTGAATATGAACTTGTTGATGTTGATAACCATTTATCTAACGAATTTTCTAAAGCACTTATCCTAGCTCCTAGACAAGAACAATGTGGCTCGGAACATGAACATAGCCCTTGTTTGGATCTTGTGATAGCTCCATCTGCTGTGTTGGATGTTCCTCCTCTAGCGTGTTCCCTGCCGTCCCGAAACATTGATCAGCAAGATCGGGGGGTAGATGACGTGCTAGACTAGTTACATTAGCATAGTAGACTCTCTTCCCCTCTCTTTTGTTACTTCTTCTATATGTTATTCTCATTCTTCTATTTGTTGTCCTTGGTGTTGTCTACTTGAGGACGATGCAAAGCATTGAGATCTCTCGATCTCTCTCATGTTGACTCAAAAGACACACGTGTTCCCTTCTTCTAGGTGACCTTCCTTGATTGGGGAATGAAGAACAATTATGCATACATACATATGATATATATACATGAATTATCATACAACATACTGACCCCAAGGAAAGCGAAGTCACCTCGTGCTTTGTGTTTTGTGTCTATTATCCTTGGGTTTATCTCACACTTGGAGGCTAAATCCTTGCGATAATGTGCTCCTTTCCTTTCTCATTTCTTATGTGTATCACTACGTTAAAACAATCACCCCCGGTGAGGCATGTGCGATCGCTTTAACATAGGGGGGCATACATCCCGTTCATATCTTTTCAAGATACTTGAAAATTTCTTGGCAAATTTAGCTTTGCCTTGAAAATTTTCGATATCTCTCTTGCATGACTCATAGTGAGGGAACCTTACTACTGACAGTCATGGTTCTCCCTCATGATCTTCCCTTTTACTTTGTCAATCGAAGTCGTAAGATCCTTAGTCCACTGGGGGCTCGGTGTATCTTGCCTCCTTGACGTGGTGAAAGTCTTTCAATGTTGTTTCCTTGTACTTTACCGGAAGTATGAGCATACATACTCCCGCTAAAGTGGGGGCTAAATGTAGCGTCCTAAAATTGCGACACTTGCAATTTCGACTGCATTTCGGTCTTCACGATGGCGACGCAACACACAACCTGAATGGAGACCCTGAAACTTGCTCACGACACTGAAAACTGCATTTTTCAAGTAACCTGGCATGAACCTCCTTGCACCCTGATGTCCCGGGAGGTGGGACCAGAGCGCCCAGCGCCTTGGTCCCTCAAGACCAGGGCGCCCAGCGCCCTGGTCCCCAGGACCATGGCGCCCAGCGCCATGGTCCCTGGGTCCTATTTTGGGCCCGGTCTCCTAAGGGGCTCGGGTCTTTTTGTTTGCAATTTGGAAATTAACTTTCCCTGGTCGGCCTAAGGTCGGGAAAATCAGTCTATCAGCCCTAAATGACAAGTATATAAATGACATTTTCCTCTTTCATTCGATATGATGAAAAAAACATGGAAATTATACTCAAGCATTCAAGCATTCAAGCATTCCTTCAAGCAATTGATCATTTCAAGTCTCCATTCAAGGCTAAGTGTTGCATTCAAGACAAGGATTCAACCATTGAAGAGGAGATCACATACAATATATTACTACAACATACAACATACAACATCTAAACCTTCGCACATAAGGATACCAACATCCTTAGAACAAGGTATTAGTACTTGTTTTACAGTCATTTACATTTACAGCTCTTGCTCATTTCTTGGTTAATTCC
Source organism: Cryptomeria japonica (assembly GCF_030272615.1). NCBI lineage: Eukaryota > Viridiplantae > Streptophyta > Pinopsida > Cupressales > Cupressaceae > Cryptomeria > Cryptomeria japonica. Next base: position 234,634,874 of record NC_081408.1, on the reverse strand, counting down.
AAAACCTGGGGTTTGACCTAAAGGCAAACCCCCAATCCCTAACCCCCCAATCATCTTCGCTTTTCTGTGTGTAGGTTGCAGGTACGCGGCTGAAATTGAAGATCTGGAATCCTTGTGCAGAGACGAACAGATCCCCCTTCGTTTCGCAGATTTTTCGGAGGACCGTGGCGCCGGGCGCCATCGTCCTGACAACTTTTGCTCAAATTTGCAGGACAGCACCGTATCAACATTTTACTGCTAATTCCAGGTCCGCAGCTTCATCCTATAACCCGAACTCAGTTTATAAGCGAATCTTTATGACTTTCTATGCATGCTTAGCTTAATTTCCTTAACAACATTCTTTACAAAAGAGGGTAGCCTTGCTTTCCTAACCCTTGAAATTCATTTAGCATCCAATCTTGCATTACGTGGGATTGGATCTTATGAGTTTCAACCCCTCTTTTGAATGTAAAGTCTCTCCGCTAAGTGAAAAACCATCGAATCCTAGTGAACCTCCCTTCTCTCTCCTCATAGTCGGAAGAGGGGAGAACAACTAGGGTTCGATCGTGATTTTTCCACTTTACACTAATTAAAGAGAGTTGTACTACAGTTGCCCATACTTATAACATGAGAAACAATAGGCAACCTAATCCTCCTTCAATTATCCCAACTTCTCTTCCTGATCCTCAACCTATTCTCCCTCAAGCACCTTATATTTTGCAAACTCTTGGTAAAGAGTATGATCTTGTTGAACAACTTAAAGCTACTCCTACCAAGATATCCCTTTGGTATTTGATTCAGACTTCTTCAACTTGTCATGGTATGCTACAAGATGCCCTAAGAACATTGAATGTCCCACCGGTAGTAACATCCAATAATATGGCCTCCTTGATTAATTATATCTCAACTCCTAAGGCTCAAATTGTGTTTACACAAGATGAGCTACCCGCTAGTGAAATTCAACATCAATGTGATCCCTTAATGATTGTGGTTATTATAAATGATAGTGCAATAAGACAAACACTAGTGGACAATGGTTCTGGCCTTAATGTTTGTAGTATTAAATTGTTGCATAGGATCAATGTCGATACATCTCTTATTAAGCCCGATTCTCTCACTATCCAAGGCTTTGATAATGTTGCGAAATATTCATTAGGTATTATCACCTTGCCTATAAAGGTAGGTCATGTTACCTTACCCACACCCATCTATGTCATATCTAGAGAATTAACATGCAACTTGTTACTAGGGATACCTTGGATTCATAGCATGCAAGTTGTCCCCTCTACATTACATAGGCAAGTTAAGTTCATTTACAACAATAAGACATATACCTTGCTAGGTGACACAAATCTCCAGGCTTGTTTGTAGACATCAACTTCCAAATCCTCTTCAACTAGTTTTTCCTCATCTATCTTAGATGATTCCTCTAAATCCTGTACTCCTACTAGTGTATCCATTTCATCAAACCTATCTCCCACATCCGAATCATTTCCCAATGCTTCGTAAAGTGGACCTAGGGTTCTTGGGGAAGAGTCTTCCCAGCTTGAATCTACTATTGAAGACACTTTCTCTCCTAAGAAGGTTCTTGCAGAAGATTATTGGGGATCCCTTGATTTTAATCCTACCTTCATAAGGGAATATAAAATCCCCCCTAAAAAGACTAAGGTCTAAAAGATTGAAGAAGAAGAAGAACCTGAAAAAACAATCCACTTTATCTGGGCCATTGAGTAATAACTTTGTGGCGGCTTCCCAAACTTCATCTCCCTTAGTTTCTGACCTAGAGGACTTTGACTGCATGCTTTATGAAAATCCCCCTTCTCTCTCAAAAATGGCTAATATTTATGGTCCTGTTTTTCACATCCTAGCTAGATGCAGATATGATGGTAATGGATGTGGTGCTCAAGAACAAGGGATAAAGGTTCCTTTGGAAAATAAATTCCATGATATGGTATTTGGGCTTGTCTATGATACTTTTAAGCGTACTAAAGCCTCAAAGAGACAATCTATTAGTGTTAATGTCATTTATGCTTCTCTCCCAATAAATTATCCAGAGTATATTGATCGTGACTGTTCTAGTATCCTCACTTTGGATATTTTTCCTACTGATGATTCTGTAGTTGGATTATTAGGAGCTTATGACAACCTTCCTCGTTATCACCATAATTGTGGTTTGCCTATTATTTGAATGGGGAAGCTCACTTTAGGAAATAAAAAAATATTGATGAGATAGTTAAATAATTTCTCCAGTTAAAAGATGCTCCTCAACAAAGCAATCTTCTAATAAGTGATACAATTGATATCAGATGGATCCTTGTGTTGAAGATAAAATTATCAAAATAGGGAAATGTCTTGACGAAGAAGATCAAAAACAATATTTTGAATTGTTACATGAGTTCCCTGAAATCTTTGCTTGGATGTACTCTGACATGCCTAGAATAGATCCTAAGATTGTCACTGATAACATTGTCCTAATTCCTGATGCTAAACTTGTGAAGCAAAATATTCGAAAGATTAACTCTAAAGTGGCATTACTTGTTAAAGGTGAGATTGAAAATTTGTTGGATGTTGGATTCATTCATCCTATCGATTATTCCCCATGGATTTCAAACATTGTGGTTGTGGCTAAGTCTGATGATAAGATTAGGATGTGTACATATTTTCATGATCTAAACAAATATTATTTAAAGGATGATTTTCCCTTCCCAAATATCGATATGATAGTAGATTCTATAGCAGGTCATGCTTTATTATCCTTCATGGATGGTTTTTCTGGATACAATCAAATCTTCATTAATCCTCAAGGTCAATACAAGACCGCTTTCACCACCCCTTGGGGCACATTTTGTTGGGTTATGATGCCTTTTGGATTGAAAAATGCAGGCGTAACCTACCAGCATGCTATGACTCTCATCTTTCATGCCTACATGCATAAGACCTTAGAAGATTATGTGGATGACATCTTAGCTAAAAAATTTCTTTGCACATACCATGTTAAGATCCTTCGTCAGATCTTTGAGATAATTCGTAAGTAGAACATGAGCTTGAATCCTTGAAAAATGTGATTTTGGTGTGGATAGTTGAAAACTATTAGGATTCATAGTTTTGCATCATGGAATTGAGGTGCATATGAAGAAGATAGATGCCATTGTTAACATTCCACCTCCTAAAAATGTTTCCCAACTAAAAAGTTTGCAAGGAAAGATTCAAACCATTCATAGATTTGTATCTCAACTCACAGATCGTACCTTTCCTTTTACTCAATTTCTTAACAATAATACCATCTTTCAATGGAATGAGGATTATCATCGAGCATTTGAAGACCTAAATACTTATTTGGCCAATCCTCCTATTCTTCAACCGCCTGACCCTTCTAAACCTTTTCTTCTTTACACATATTCTTCCCTTCATGCTCTTATAGCCATATTGGCACAACATGATAAGGATGGTAGAGAATGTTCGGTTTACTATATAAGTCGTACTCTACTCGATTAAAAAGTTTAGTATTTAGTGATAGAAAGACAATGCCTTGCTTTAGTCTTTGCAACTCAAAAGTTAAGGTATTATCTCTTGAATGTTGAAATCCATGTTATCATTAAATCTGATCCTCCCAAGCATCTTTTGTCTAAAGCGGACCTTTCGAGATGCTCAACTAAGTGGGTTATGATGTTGATTGAGTTTGACCTTAAGTTTATCTCACAAAAGGCAATAAATCATCAAGTGTTGACCAATAACTTAGTTGAGGCTCATTCACCCTTATCCCTACCTAGCCTGAAGTCTTTCCTCGATGAATGCATTTTCTCTATTGAGGTTGATGAGATTTGGGAATTATATTTTGATGGCTCTAGGTGTCGTATAGGATTGGGGGCAGGGGTGGTCTTAATTTCTCCTAAAAAAGAAGCCTATCCCTTTATCATATTATCTCAATTTCTTATTTACCAACAACATTGGTGAATAAGAGGCTCTTATAGCCGGAATTAAAGAAGCCTTAGCATTAAATGTAAAACATCTACATATCTATGGAGATTCTCAACTAATCATAAGACAAGTGATGGGAGTTTATCAAGGTAAGCAAGACAAATTATGACAATATAGAGATCTAGCTATAGCCTTATTACAAAAGTTTGACTCTTATACCATGGAGCCTATTCTTTGAAAAGATAATCGACATGCTGATGCAATGGCATGTGTAGCTTCTCTTGTGTCTTTAGAGGACACCTTGGTAGATCTTAAATTCACTATTCACAACCTCACTACCCCGACTATTGTAGATAATCCTAGTAATGTGGTGAATTGCTTCATTATAGATTCTGATGAATGGTACTAGCATATTGTGAGATATTTGAGTTATGGTACCTTTCCTGACTCTACAAATAAGAATAGTAGGGCTAGGATTCACAAACTAGCCGCTAGATACATCGTCCTCTCTAATGTTTTTTATAGGAGAGGTTACAATGGTCTTCTACTTTGATGTCTTAACAAAGTTGAGGTCCCTATTGCTCTTGAGGAAGCACATTCAGGTGCTTGTGGGGGGCATTTCAGGGGTAGATTCTTAGTTCAGAGATTTCTTTAAATGCGATATTATTGGTAGACCATGGAAAATGATTCCTTTTCATTTGTTAAAAAGTGTCATCAGTGTAAGCAACATAGCAATTTGATCCATGCCCTTGCCCAAGAACTTTGATCTCAAGTATCATCTTGGCCCTTTTCTACATGGGGTTTAGATCTCGTTGGTAAAATATCTCCTCCCTCATCTCAAGGACATACTTTCATCATAATTGAAACTGATTACTTTACAAAGTGGGTGAAATAAGTTCCCCTTCGATCCACTATCATTGAGGTAATTTGTTAATTCATCTTAGAAAACATTATTTCCCGATTTGGAATACAAACTACCTTGGTTTTGGATAATGGAACGTCATTTAAAAATAAGGATGTGAAGAAGTTCCTTGAGAAATACCATATGCAATATAAATTTTCTACACCCTACTATATTGAATCAAATAGTCAAGCCAAGTCTTCCAATAGGATAATTGAACAAACTTTTTGAAAGATTGTAAACAAGCATGGTAAGGATTGACATACTCAATTAACTTATGCTCTTTGGGCCTATCGGATGAGGGTACGTGTTGCTATGGGCACTACTCCTTATAATCTTGTTTACGGTGTTGATTCTATTATGCCTTTGGAGCTAGAAATCTATTCTTTGAGAGTTTCTCTTAAAGGTATAGTAGATGAGGACTCCTCTAGAGAACAAAGACTTCAACAACTTGAGATGCTCCATGAACAACGTATAAACACTCTCGAGCATATTTAAGTGTATCATAAAACTTTACAATGGATTTATAATGATAATCTCATTCAACACTCATTTCTAGTGGGTGATCTAGTGCTTTATGAAAATCAATGTAATGTGAATTCTTTGCTCGAGGAGAAAGGAAAATTCAGCCCTAATTGACTTGGACCATACATTGTTGTCGAGGTCTATGGATCGGGTTCTTACAAGATAGCAGATGTGGAAGGTACACCTCTCAAGGAACCTATAAATGCTATGTACCTTCGTAGATACTATACCTAGCTTATATTTCTCTCTTTCTCTTTCTTCCTAGTTTATCTTCTCATTTTTATTACAACCTTCTCTTTCTTCAGAATTGCATAATATGTTAGCATATGTTCATTAAAGTATGTATGATTAAATGATATTTTATCATTTAGTCTACATTACTTCATTCTTGACAAGCATGATCCTTTTACTCTATTGTTTGTCTTGGATTAATTTATGTAAGTTATAATATATTTGCATTTTATATGTGCTAGCATGTTATACAATCTCTTATGTGTTAAGTAGGATTATATCATGTTGTGTTTAATTGGAGTTAATTAAATCACATTAGTCATATAGTTCTTAAGATTAACACATTTATTTTCTATATCATCAAAGTAGCATTTGATAAAATACTTAGTTATTTAATTAAATCACACATGTATCAATTTAATCATGAAGCATTGAAAAATAAATCACATAGAAATTAGATTAGACATACATGTTCACCACCAAATGTGTTGCTTTTAATCTAAGCAATGCATATATTGTTTAAGTATTAAAATAACATGTTTGAGATACAATATGAGCATAAATATGTACATATCCATGAGTGTCATAACATATACATCAACAAAATGTCTCATAGTAAAGCAAAGTCATCTCCTATCCCTTAGACTAGCAACTAGAGGATGGTGACTATATGTCCCCTCCTGATCTGGCCATGGGGGTGGGCCCATGGGTGTGTATCATGATACAGAACATGAATGACACCATGAGGAGCTCCTGCGATCCCTCTCCATCATAATATCGTGGTATGTGGTTGCCTTTGTCAGAGATGCTACTAAATCATCCTCTATATGTTGTAATCTCTCTCATAAAGATCTCTCTGTCTCTCACTAGGCCTCCATCTCCATCTGAATGGTGGTAAATAGGTCCTTGTGTCATCATGTCCTTCTGCAAAGAACTAGGGATGTCTGCAGACATGATGAGATATGTCACTACATGTTGGATAAGTGAATGTCACTCTTGGATGCCAACTGTAGAGAGAGAATTTTTCATCAGTAAACATTCTATTTCATCAATTCTAAGAAAATAGGATGCATAAATTAAATAATCATAAAGAACCTTACCTGGATCTCCCTCTTGCCAGTAGGAGTCAGGGAAAGGAACCACCTTAGACTAGTACCCACTAGGCTCTCCACACTCATACTGTCTCTCCACAGTAGGCATGGGCCAATGGGGAATAGAATAAAGACCTCTTATAGGGTCCTTCTCCACCTATGATGGGAGGCTCAGTGGATCATCCTGCTCGGAGTGATGAGGAACTGCATCTGACTCATCCTCCTCAATCTCCTCCTCAATCTCCTCATCATTCGTGTCCTCCTCATCCTCATCCTCCTCATCCTCTTCATCCTCCTCTCCATCCTCCTCATCATCTCCATCCTGATCTCCCTCTCCTACATCAGGGTCATTTCCATCAATACCCACCTCCTACTATCTTGCATCATTTCTTTGATCATTTGTGCCCTCCTTGGATGTAGCAGGTCCATCCTCATCACCTGTAAGTCTCCATGGTCTAGGATTCCCTCTATGGAAGTCAGCTAGAAAGATAGCTCTAGGGTATATCTCCCCCACCATTTGAGGTACCAAAGGTGCGCGCCCACATCGTCTCTATAATCTATCACAATATCTCGATAAAATCCATCTAAATCTATGATGTCAATCTCCTCGCTCGTAGGCCTAGGAATAGCTCTCGGCCTAGGAGTCACACGTGATTGTTGTCTGTAGATAGGCACATCAGTAGGAACACACCACTTGAACCCGAATTACCATCGGACTCAGTTGAAGTAGAACAAAATGACTATGTGACTGTATCGTCCCTCCAGTAGGCAGTTCCTCTACATGCAAAATAACTGCCTATTTATCCCTACCCACATATATATCCTGAGGTAGGGTCTCCATCTAATCACATCCACTTTCAATCTATCAATTCTCAATCTCCAATGCAGTAGATCCCCAAACCGCCACTCACGGGTAAGAGGATATGAAAATACCCTAGGCATCTCTAGAACTAAGTCCATAGGGACTCCAATAGACCTAGTACACATGATATGCTCAAACATCCACACATGTAGTTATGTGCAGGTCATCAGACCACACCCCTATCCAAATACATACTCTCCAAGGTCGTGATAGAGATGTGCAAGCATGCTCTGACCCCAGGAATATACTCATTAATGTCTCTCCATGGCTCTAATCCTATAGGTGAGATCTCCATGAATGTAGGTGTCGTGCCCATTAGGGCATATGAATAATGCGATGGTAGCATTCATGAGCCGCCTCACTAGTGGAACCTTGCCAATAGGGTGTAGGAGCCAATTGACCATGATGTAGCCCCTCATCTTGTCGAGCCTCACTCTCCTTATGTAGTATACCTACTCCCTCTTGTACTCGGTAGTGGAATGATCAAATCAATATCTAACAGTCTCTACCCTGATGGGAAGGCACAAAATATGGTATACATCCTCAAGGGTAATCATCATCTCCCCCACAGGAAGGAGGAACATTGAAGTATTTGCATCCGACTTCTCCATCAATGCCATCAGCATCATAGGATGAAACTTGATGGTGGGCATAGTCATCATGTACCACAAACCTACGACATGAAGCAACTATCTATCCTTCAGTGTTAGCCTCGAAATCTGACTCCGAAGGCTCTGAAAGGTGTGACCAGCAGTATGCTCATAGATGTAAGGGAAAATCTACAAAGTGAAAACAATGTGTTCATCTAATCAAAAAATTCATTCTATCTATTATGCACATCAATCTCCTAATCCTGTGAACCTCGTGGTTGCTCTACACAGGGACTAGGGTGCCCTTCTAGGACCAGGACCATGGTGCCCTGGGAGACCATGGTGTCTGAGTAGGGAGCATGAGTATGATCTCTATGATGAAATCATTCAGAATGGAAATCAATGCAATCAAACTAAGTCAATAATGAGTCAATGGGTAGTCAACTCACCTCGTCTAATGGTCGGTCGCCGAGTACAAACTAGCGCAAGATCTCCATCTAGGTAGGTCACTCAAGTTGGCATCAAGGCATGATGGCTATAAGTAGGATCCTCTAAAGTGAATAGTGTTGAAAAGTCAAAAAGTGACAAATGAAAGTGTCACTTTCATATTTATGAGGTATGCATCTTTTTTGTTTTATGATTTTAAGTTAGAAACCCTAATTTATGCACTTTTCCTTCAATCTATCCTATCTTGAGCTAAAGAGATTTGATTTTCATGTTGTCAATGGTGTTGGAATTGTGGGCATGCCCTATTGCTCCACATTAGTTCCATGCAGTGCTTGAATGAACAATCAAGCCTTGTCATGAATATATTTCATCAAGATTTTCATAACAATTCATTGTGGTAAACATGATACCTTGTTTCACCTTACATATAGCTACCCATGAATTTCATCACCTTTCTTAGTAAGCATTAGCTGATTTTGTGATCTAACATGTGGTTTTGTAGGGTGGGGTTCCTAACTGTGTACTATAGATGCCACTAGGGGCTTCATCTAACAACTTATGGATATATCCTTTTTCAAATGATGTTTAGTTTTTTGTACTTTAGCTTGCATATGCGTGTAGTGTCATATGACCACTAAAGTGGGGGCTAAATGTAGTGTTATAAATTATACACCCTTGGTAGGGTGGTACAATTTCACACTTGATTTAGTAACCGCCTTAGTGTGTGTTGCATTTTGCATCTCTAATCTCTTTTAAGCATTTAATTAATCAATTTAATTAAATCTAAATTCATGTTTCACCTCTTCACGTGTTATAAAGTTGGGCCCTTTATCCTAAGTGTTCTCCTTTTCATTTTATTACTCCATTAAATCATTTAATCACAAACCCTAATTATGTCCCATTTTAATCTTTAAGGCCCAATATCACATATCAAAACACCTTGAAATTAGTTGTAACTTTGGGATTAGCTCTAATATCATCATATCTAACAACCCTAAAAATTTGGTGAAAAGTTGGTTGGACCATGTTGAAAGTGTACATGGTCCTTGACTTTTTTCCCAAAATTTCAGGAGCATAATCCTATGATATAATAATGCTTAACCTCAAAATATTGGCAGGAAATTCAAATCCTAGGTGAGCCTAAAGATGAAATTAAGATCGAGGGTTTCATACATAAGAGCTCACTTTCCTCATTTGAAGGGGTCTTTGGGGCTAGGAATCTAAGAGTGGGTTTTTGTAGCACAAAGATCCTTCTTTACAGTGAAAGAGTAGATCTTTGAAGTATTCAACAACATTCAAAATTCACCAACCAAGCATTCATCAAGCATCATTTCATCAATTGGGGAATTTTCAAGATGTAAGGGAACAATAAAAGATCACCAACTGAAGATTTTTCTATACCTCTCCCTTAGGGTTGGGTATGGTTTCATGTTGTTTTCATGTCTTTGTATGAGCTTCATTTTGATTCACATTCATTCTCTAGGTAACTTTGCATCATGGATTTAGAGCATTTACTTTATCAATTGTAAGGAATTAGGGTTTACTCTTTAAGATTGCTCTAGATTGTTTTCTTTCATTTTAGGATCTTGCAAACACACAAGGTTATTGCACACACATTTTCAATAAATTATCGGCTATTTATGGAGGTGGAAATTACCAACATAGGGGTTTGACTAAGGAAAAACCCTACATAGCCACTCGAAACCCCTTTTTTTAGCTACAAGTACAGGTTCGGATTTGAGTGTTGCTGGAAGTTTCAGGACCAGAAGAGCACATAGAGATAGTGTTTGGGTGTAGATTTCATCAGAAACCCTAAGGAAAAGTGCTTGGAACCCTGGTCCTACCAAGGATAGGGGCGTGTTTCCCTAGTCCTGCCCTCTGTCAGTAGGATTTGGTAGAATAGAGTCTTGCAGGCTTTAGATCATATCCTGTTAGTTGTAGCTCCAGATCTGCAGAATCAGGACAGTGGCGTGGCACCTTGGTCTCAAACATTTCTACTCAAATTTCAAATATAGTTACACCTCTGATCTTACCTCCTAATCTATACTTTTCAGCAGCATATCAATTGTCCTTCAATCTACCTTTCTAGATTAGGGTTTTCTTGCTTACTTGCATCTTAGGTTAGATTGCATTTTGAATCATTCCTCTCTCCCATTTGCAGCAAGGGAATAGAAACCCTAAGAGGTAATCCTTGGCTCTCCCTTCATCACAAGAAGTATCCAAAGTGTGTTACCTCCCTAGGCTCTTTCATATTTCATGAGTGTGTATGAGAGTGGGATTAGGGTTTCCATTCTTAGCCTCACTTTTTCCCCTACACAATACTCAATAACATAATGCTTGTACATGTAATATATTTGAATAAGGTTGTGTATGAATATTAATTAGTTATGTGGTGGAGGCAAGTAATTTATCTTTATATTCTACACATTTTGTGTGTCAATCCACCACCATTTCATCAAAATGACTCTAGGTATCTCTTTGAGGTGATTTAACAAACATTTCATGTTCCTTAGCTATATTTCCATATTTTGCATACATGTTTACCAAAATATTAGAAATTTCCACATCTCACAAATTTCCTCAATTTTTGTTGAGTTTTTTGTAGTTTGCAAGGTGTGGAATGTTGAAGTTTCTTAAGTACAACTCGAGTTGAATTTTTAGCAAGAGAATATTTTTTATTCTATAAATAGAATGTTTCTTTGAGTTGTGAGGCTAGCACCAAGGAAGGTCTTATGTGTGAGATAGTTTGAGTTATGTAAGGCAAGTTTATTTTATTTTTCATCATGTAAGGAAAGTTCCTTTCCCAAATCACATAAGGAATTATTCTCTTAGGTTGTGTTGTGTCAAGAAAGTTTGTCTTCTCTTGCATGATTGATGTTTCATCAAGTGGGCTATTTATATAAGATCCTTGTAGAAAATAGGATAAGGATTTGGAAGGAAATTTTTTTCTTGGAGCTGAATAAAAGATTCAACACTTGTAGGTTTTTGCCCACATTAGGGTTTCATAGGTATATCAGTGTTGTTTGTGTTATTATGTTTATGTTTTTGGTTTCATGCAAACTTTCTTCCATTGTTCATTATTGTTAATTAATGTAGTGTATTAATTGTTACAAATTAGATAGGTAAACGTTAGTCTTGTTTAACCTTCAGGTAAAAAAGATCTCTTTGTGAAAACCGTTTTTAAAGTTAGAAACAAGGTGAAGGCCCCTCCTTAGAAAAAGTTAGTTTCTTACTCTAAGGACACGCTGAAAGACTCCTTTGATACCTCTAATACCTCTGAAGGAATCTACTCCTCTGACCCTACCACTAACAGAGAGAATAGGCCTAGATTCCCTATAGACCTCAAACCTTTAGACTATTACTTTAAACCAGACTAGGAATTTTCAGATGATATTTTGGCAATTTCCAGAAATGGTGTTGTGGATTTCATTAGGGTTTTTAAATGGGTTTTTCATGAAATAAAAGACATTAACTTAAAGAACAGGGTGATGTCTTGAAAAATAGATGAAATGATAGAAAAAGGGAAGCCTTAGAATATTATAGGGGTCTAGTGTCGACTGAATAAGAACAACTGTCAATGGAATAATGTCTCCAAAGAACCGTGGAACTAATGGAAAAAATGAAAAAGGAAAATGAGAAAAAGACCAGGCAGCTTGAAGGGGAAATTGGTAAAAGTAGGGAAATAATGAACATCATTATGTAGAAAAGCCATAAAATTGTGAATAATTTGGTTGCCACTATGAGTACACTACTGGAGAAGTTGGACAAAGCCCAACAAGATACCCTAATTGTGGACCTGGATGCTGATAGAGAAAAATGCTAGAATGAGGATTCCTATCCCTCTAAGAGAACCAAAGACAACCTCAAGAGAAAGGCAGAGTCTTCCACTCAGGAGTTCCAAAACCTGAAGAAGGTGGCTCAAGAGATGAACATACTCGAAGCTGAGATTGTAGAGACCTTAAAGTCCTTAGGTTAGTGTTTTTCTAGTTTTAGCTTTATGTTGTCTTTTGGTTTGGTCTTCTATCCTTTTCGACTGCATGACAACTTCTTTATTTTTTATGGACTTTGGATGTTTATTTTCATATAGCCTGTAACCAAAGTTTACTTTAGTAGTGAATATTCACCAATGGCGAATATTTCACATCGGTGACCTGGAAAGTGGTGAATATATTGTATAGATTGGGGGTGGCTGTATCGCCTGGAATTTATAAATATTTGTCAACTACATGGCCCAATAACCCATTGTTTTATGTAATTAATTGTATCTCTATCAAGATTTTGCCAATAGAATCTACATTTTCCATATGGAAAATTCAATATTTTCACCTACAATTTTTGAGGTTGTCTTAATATACGATCATAATATGCCAATAGCCATATAAATATTTATTGTTTAGGAGAATCCAATTTTCCTGGGATTTTGTGGAAGCATGTCTCAATTCACCCCAATTTTCAAAAATCTATTATAATTACCAATTAATTGGATGACCCATAATCGCCTCAAAAATTACATAAGATGTGTTATAGTTAAGCGTGATTCACAAAATATTTGTATACCATATAAAATTCCCATTAAAATCACTAACTAAAGATTGGTATAAATACAACCAAAGATCAAATTTATCTCTACACAATTTGGTCAGTTCTAAGCTCTCAATTTGGATCGCTAGCAAAGTTTCAGACCGAGAACAACCATTGCTCTTGACTACATTGGTGAGTGCTAGTGACCTAAAGGTAAGTGATCATATTTTTGAAGTGTTATAATATTATGGTGAATTCTTCTCTATTTGTGTGCACTGTTCAGATCATTGTTTATTTATCTCAGGAACTTCCTTGAAAATTTTGAATTTGAAATGACTTTCTTGCACCCCTAAATATGGATTCTAATTTTTGAATCTCCCTGGTTAACTGGTTACTCCAAAGTCCAATCTCCCTTAATTTAAATAGCTTCCTCAAAGTAAAAACCATGGTTAAAATTGTTTTTTTTTCTTTCTTTTATTAAAAACATTCATTTATTCATTTATTAAAACCTTTCATTCCTTCCAGTGCTCACACATGTCTCTAAGTCTATTCTAGGGACTCTTTGAAGAAACGTGTGTCCTTCACAACTTCTCCCTAGAATAGAGCTTATGTCATCGATTAAAATTAATTAAGTATAGAATAGAGTTAATTAAGTATAAAAATTATTATAGTTAATTAATTATTAGAGAATTCTCAAATCTGTCTCTATTCCAACAATTTTTTGAAGAAACCTTTGTTCTTTAGAAATTCTAGCCAAAAAAGAGCCTATGTCATTGATCTACGATCATCCAATAGTCATTAAGTTGATTGATTAATCTAATATTTAAATATAAGTAATGAATAAATTTATAAACAATAAAATATAATAAAAATTGAAATTAATGACTTTCATATTTTACCTCATCATGCACTTCCTTTTATATCAACAATCCAGATCTTCACACAACTACACATTTAGATCAAGATGCTCGTTCACCTTAACTCTACAGCCCCGTCACACATATGGTACACGGGTTCTACTGATATCAGGCTCTTCTTAAGTGGATCAATAGGATTATGCATACTGGAGGTCAAAGGACACGTTGGAAAGGGTTTGCCCAATCTATCCTCCTTGTTAATTAAGTATACAATTTATAATAGTTAATTAGACAATGATTAGACCTATCTCTATTCCGGTGACTTTTTGAAGAAACCTTTGTCCTTCAGAACTTCGAGCCAAAATGGAGCTTATGTTGTTAATCTGTGATCATCCAATAGTCATTAAGTTGATTGATTAGTTATTTATAGACTTATAGTTAGCTAGCTCTTGTAGCTTATTCTATGGATAGCTGAAATAAAATTAAAGGTAAAATTTAATGTAGTTTAATATTACAAGTGAATAAATTATTCTAGTATTTAAATCCAAGTAATGTCCCCATTTGGATAACTTATTTCATGGTAATGCTGGTGGTTCTTCCAATCCTAAAAATGTCCCTATTTATCCTCATTCTTTTCATAATTCTCATGATGTGGAGGAATCACTAACTAGGGTTTTTGTTGACCAATTGGAAAAGATTAACAATTAATTTGAAAATTTTCAACAATGGATGAGTAAACAATACCTAGAATGTGGAGAGCTCTCTCTCTCTCTCTCTCTCTCGTGTTGATTGAAGGATTGAAATTAATGGTTCAATCTGATAAACTTGGTGTAGATATCTTGCATCATATTTCTCCTATTGTTCATACTAATATTATGCCTATGAAGAGTTGTGTTGAAATCCTTGGTTACACACAACCTCCTTGTCAAGTTAATCATTCCATTCATTTGACTACCCCTATGGCTAGTGTTCCCATTTTTACCTTCAATATCATACCTATCTCTACACAAAAATGTCATACCTACAAGTGTTAGTCAAGGGGGAAACTCCTCTAATCATAATTTTTTCATTCCTCCTCAAGTGAGCCTTCCATTTGTTACCCAATCTTCTCCAATACCTACCTACAATAGTGTCCCACCCCCTTATAACAATATCCCTCCTTATTATCAAGATCCTCCATCCTTCAAGAATGTTACGACTCCTTCATTCAACAATGTTACTCCTCCTTCTCAATCCAACATTTCCAATTTAAATCCTTCCACCGAAGCTACCATCAATAGTATAGCCCAAACAGTGTCTTCCTTGCAAGAACAAATAGCTTCTCTGAATCAATCTAAGTATAATGTGCACATATTTAATGTAGCAATCCCATTATCTAATGACATTGTCTAAGTTGTCCATCCTAAACTTGTGGAAGCCCCTCAATTATATCTTTATACTAAAAAAGGTGATCCCTTGACTCATGTTAAAACATTTCAAACTTTGTGTAGTGACATTGTTCATTACCAAAGATTGTTGGCTAAATTGTTTACTAGAACACTAAGGGATAAAGATTTGCAATGGTATTTCTCTTTGCGTCCTTATTCTATTACTTCTTTTTAACAATTGGCTAATGTTTTTATTCAATAATTTCACAATAACATTAGTCCTAAGATTACTTTGACTAATTTGATGCATTCTAAACAAGGTGTTCAAGAAAAACTGACTGATTTTATTAGTAGATATAAGCATTTGTATTCTCAAATTTCTTTTCCTATGCTTGATCAAGATATTCAAATAATTTTTACTTCTAATTTTTAAAAAGATATTAAGGATTAACTTCTCTTATTTGAGTTTACTTTCATTATGCAGTTGTGTGTAGTACTCCATAATTATCATCTTAGTGTGAGTCAATTGGAATAATCGTCTTCAATGGATTTGAATGATAAAAGTGAAAGTACTTAACAACTTTTTGCAAAGTTCAAACTGAATAAGGGATTCATCAAATTCAATGACAACAACAACACTCAAGTAGCAACTGCAACAACAAGGGTGCCTCCTTTGTCCAAATACTTTAGAAAATAATTCACTCCTATTAATTAATGTTTGCATAGTATTATGTTGTACTTGTTACAAAGGAATGTGTTAAAACTTCCCCTATAAAACCAATTGATACAACTAAGCCTTTACAACCTACCTTTGATTCCAAACCCTTTTCCCAATATCATCTTCGACCTGGTCATGACACTAAAAAGTGTTATTCCTTAAGGAGTAGGATTCAAGACTTGATTGATAATAATACCATATTTGTGGCTGGTGTGAATGATAAAGGAAACACATCAGTAGCTCCTAGTAATTAAAATCTTCAAAGTTTCATTGATCCTTTACCTTCCCATTCCACTAATTTGATTGAGATTGATCGTCTTTCCTTCTCTCCCAATGATCTTGGCCTTGAGTCCAACAATGTGGTGAACCTTATAGATCAAATATAACCTTCTAAACACTTATGCATTAGATATGATCCTAGTGAGAATATTGAAGCACACGATGGCCCACTTTACATCACTACAAAAATCAAAGGTATACCTTCTTGAGGGGTGCTTATTGATCTAAGCTACATGGTTAATGCGATAACCAAAACAATTATTTATACTTTCCAATTGCATCAAGTTACATATAATGAAACTAATGTGATAGTTAGAGTTTTTTATGGCTTCTCTTTTCATGTCATTGGTTCTACCACACTTCCTATTGATGTTGGCACTAAATGATTAGATGTTTTATTTTCTATCATTCACATATCCGATCAATTTTGTGTGAAGTTGGACCATCCTTGACTCTCTTCCATGAAAGAGATCACATCTATCATTTATAAGTTTTTGAAATTTCCTCCTAGTGATAGAATCATAACTATTAATCATAGCATATATCAACCCATAGTGAGGCATGGAGATGTTTGTCTTGATGATTTTTGGTCAGAACGATTCTAACCTCTTCAACCCAGAAGTGATTTTCTCTTTAAATCATATAAAAAGTGGAAAAATGAGATGATTGTATCCTTTAGTAAACCTAGAAATCTAAGATATGTAGGAGATAGGTTAGAATATTGTGAATGGTGAAAATGTTGATCCTAGTATTTCAGATGATGAATGTAAATATATTGATGTTGACAATGATTTATCAAAACAATTTTCAAAAACATTAATCCTAGCTCCTAGTAACAAACAAAGTGACTTGTCATTAGAGAATGGTTCTTGTTTGGAACTTGTGATAACTCCATCTATTGTGCTTTATGTCTCTCCTATTGCATGTTGTCCACCTTCCCAAACAAATGATGAGTAATATTGGGGGGTAAATGAGGTGCTTGATTCATTTCATTAGCATTATAGATTCTCTCTCTTCTCTCTTTCTTGTTTGTTACTTTCTTCTATTTTTGTCTCAATTCTTATATTTGTTGTCTCTAGTGTTGTCTACTTGAGGATGATGCAAAGCATTAAGATCTCTTTTTTTCTCTCCCATGTTGACTCAAAAGACACATGTGCCCTTCTTCCTTGGTGGTTTCCTTTCTTTGGGGGATGAGGATAATTCTATGCATATATATACAAATGATATAAATTGGTTATCATAAAAAACATACTGACCCCAGAGTTAAGTGAAACCACCCCATGCTTTGTGTTTTGTGTTATTATCCTTTATTTCTCTTCTCTTGGGGGATTATTATTGTGATAGTGTTCTTGTATATTTGGTGTATCCTACCTTAAATAAATTTTTCCCAATAAGGTGTAAGCAATCACTTTAACATGGGGGCATATACTCCACTCAATGATCATCTCTCTTACATATCTTGATACCTAAGTCACTTAGAAAAATTTGTCCTTTGCTTTGTAATTTTTGGTATTTTTTTTCAAGACTCATAATAAGAGAACCTTACTAGTTTGTAGTCATGGTTCTCGCTTTCTGTTTCTCATGATATCCCTTTTATCTTGTTATTGAAGTTGTGAGATCCTAAAGTTCATTAGGGGGCTTGGTGTATCTTGCCTCCTTGATGACTTGGTTAAAGTTTTTCAATGTGAACCCTTTGTATGTTACTGAGAGTATTATTGATTTCATACTCTTTCAAAAGTGGAGGATTATTGCACACATTGCAATTTGTATCGCATTGGGTCCCTACCTTAGCATTTGTGCCCCTTTGCCTACTTGGGACTTGATTATGCTCATGTCCCTTTCTTATTGCATCATTTTTTGATATTTCCTATGCATAAGGAACTTGATCCTTGCCTAAAAATAGGGCACGACTAGGATGTGGCACACTGGTACTTAATAGGATCTTTTCGCCATGCCATGGCCCCCTCATTTTTGGGGCCCCTGTAACCCATTTTCACATTTCAAATTTGAGTGGGATTCCCCTCTTCATGTCGATTCATGTCAGAAAATTAACCAATTTGAATGATGGGAAAGTATATAAAGAGGATCTCCCCCTTATTTAGATATAACATGAAATCAAGCACACATGAGATCAAGTAATCAAGCATTCAAGAGTAGTTCAACATCAATGAGTCTTCTTTCGAGCCTTAGAGCAGCAATAAAGTCAAGATTCAAGCAATGAAGATGGCATCATACATCTTCTTTTTTTAAGGCTTAATAAACCCTAATTCCATGTGGATCCAAACAAAAAATTTCATGTTCGTATTATCATTCAATTTTCAATCATAATTCAACATCTCTGTCAAAAGGAGAACTGTTCATTACAGTTATTTCAATTACATTTATCTCAATTTCATGTTTAATTCCAAAATAGGTTTTTAACCTAAGGCAAGCTCCTATTCCCAACCTATTTCCCCTTCTTTCCATGTGCAGGAAATAGGTACAGAGATGTACTCTTCAGAATAAGATTTGTTCACAGAGATGAATCACCCCCTTCGATGTAGGAAAGTTTGGAGCACCATTGCGATACACCATGGTCCCGGATTTTTAGGAGCATTTTTTAGGGTTAGATCCAATTGACCATATATGAATTAGATCCAAGTACATGCAAAACTCCCACATCTGTAGCTCAGTGTGGTCTTCATTTTTTCTTACCTTCATTTTTTAGCAATTTACCTTAATTCAGCATTTCAACTTCCAAAAGAAAGGTAAAACCCTGCAAAAATTAATCAATCCATTCAATATTCAATCCTTATCTGATTTGTGACTAAATCTAGTGGATTCCCTTCCCTCTTTTGAATGTAAAGGTTTTAGGAAAAAAGGGTTTGTGACATGGCTTCCTGTAGATTCTGTAAGTCTAGTGATTGTATCGGGCATTAACCACACTTGTAACTCTCTCTCTCTCTCTCTCTCTCTTTATATATACACATGCATATACACATATACACATATATATGCACATATATGTATACATGTATATATGTATATACATATATACATATATGTATATGTATATATATATGTATATACATATATACATATATGTATATGTATATTTATATGTATATGTATATTTATATGTATATGTATATATGTATGTAAATGTATGTATGTATATGTATATCTATATGTATATGTAAATGTATGTATGCATATATGTATGTATATATATATATATATATATGTATGCATATGTATGCATATGTATGCATATGCATGTATATGTATGTGCGTATGTGTGTATGTATGTGTATGTGTGGATGTATATGTATATGTATGTATATATGCATATGTATGTGTATATATATATGTGTGTGTGTGTGTGTGTGTGTGTGTGTGTGTGTGTGTGTGTGTGTGTGTGTGTGTGTGTGTGAATATATATATATATATATTAGATTAAAAATCTACTAGAAAAATATACGAAAAACCCACAAAAAGGTAAAGAAAGCATAATTAAAGGAGCACATAAAAAGAAAAAGTAAAAGCATATGCAAAAATAAAAAAGAACCAACCTAACTAAAACCACTACCACAAACCAAACACTATAAGAAAAAGTAGAAATGAAGGGATGGGATGAGAAAAATACTAAGAAATTGACGAAGGAAATAAAGAGAGGAGGAGAGAGGAGAAAAACAAATGGAAATAAGAGGAACAAATGAAATAAGAAAAGAAAGATAAGGAAGAAACAATAAAGATGACCCAAAGAGGATAGGAAATAGGAGGAGAATGGAACCACTGCGGGGAGGGGGAAAAGCCATAAGGCACCATGGAGAGGATAAAGAAACCAAGGCCTATAGAGAAGGGGAGAACTATGAACATAGACAAGGAGGAGGAAGGTTAGTTAAGGTTGGAAAGAAGGTGTCATCAAGAAGCACTTTGGGTCCAACCTTCATCTTTGGGTCTCCAAGGTTGGACTCTTAGTGCTTCATATGTATATATATATGTATGCGTATATTTACACACACACAAATATATATGAATAATATATGTACATATATTTAGCATGTATGTATATATATATACATATACATATACATATACATATATACACATACATATACATATATACACATATATACACATACATATATATATAAATTTACACACACACACACACATATATATATATATACATACACATATATATACATATACATATATAAACATACACAACCATATACATAAAGAGAGAGGGGGGAAGGGAGAGAGAGAGATAAAGAGATTAGGAGAGAGAGAGAGAGAGAGAGAGAGAGAGAGAGAGAAGAGGGAGAGAGAGAGATTAGGCAACACAGAGAGAGAGGGGATATAGAGAGATAGAGAGAGAGAGATAGAGAGATTAGGGGAGGGGGAAGGGAGAGAGAGATAGAGAGATTAGGGGAGAGGGCGAGAGAGAGATTATGGATCCTATGGTGTCATAAGACATCATATTGTGTCCTACGACCCCTTAGGACACCATATAACCCCTTAAGATACCAAATTGTGTTGTTATGGGTCATCTTGTATCATAAAGGGTTATATTATGTCATATGACCCATTTAAGACACCATATGACCCCAAACAACACCATATGGTGTCATAAGGGGTCATATGACCCTTTACGACACTATAATGACACTGTATTGAGTCGTAAAGGGTCATATTATGTCATTAGGGGTCATACGGTGTCCAAAGGGGTCATGGGACAACATATTACCCCTAAGGACAACATATGACCCCTTACAACACCATATTGGGTCGTTATTGGTCCTATGGTGTCCTAAGGGGTCATATTATGTCCTACGACCCCTTAGGACACCATATGACCCCTTAGGACACCATATGACCCCTTAAGACACCAAATTGTGTCGTTATGGGTCATAATGTGTCCTAAGGGGTCATATTATTTTATATAACCCCTTTAAGACACCATATGACCCCTTAGGGCACAATATGACCCTTTACGACTCTATAAAATGTCATTATGGGTCATATGACCTCTTATGACAACATATCATGTCGTTAGTGGTCATATGGTGTCCTAAGAGGTCAAGGGACACCATATGACCCCTAAGGATAGTATATGACACCTTATGACACCATATTTGGTCGTTATGGGTCTTATGGTGTCCTAAGGGGTCATATTGTGTACTACAACCCCTTAGGACACCATATAACCCCTTAATACACCAAATTGTGTCGTTATGGATCATATTGTGTCCTAAAGGGTTATATTGTCTCATATGACCCCTTTAAGACACCATATGACCCCTTAGGACACAATTGACCCTATACGACTCTATACGGTGTTGTTATGGGTCATATGACCCATAACGACATCATTTATGGTGTCATAAGGTGTCATATAGTGTTGTTAGGTGACATATGGTATCCTAAAGGGTCATGGGACACCATATGACCCCTAAGGACAACATACGACCCCTTATGACACCCTATTGGGTCGTTATGGGTCCTATGATGTGCTAAGCAGTCATTTTTTGTACTACAACCCCTTAGGACATCATATGACCCCTTAAGAGACCAAATTGTGTCGTTATGGGTCATATTATGTCCTAAGTGTTCATGGGACACCATATGACCCCTAAGGACAACATATGACCCCTTACGCCACTATATTAGTTTTTTATGGGTCCTATGGTGTCCTAAGGGGTCATATTCTATCCTACGACCCCTTAGGACACCATATGAACCCTTAAGGCACCAAATTGTGTAGTTATGGGTCATATTGTGTCCTAACTAGTCATATTGTGTCATATGACCCCTTAGGAGACAATACAACCCTTTACGACTCTATATGGTGTCATTATGGGTCATATGACATCTTATGACACCATATGGTGTCCTAAGAGGTCATGGGATACCGTATGACCCATAAGGACACCATATGACCTCTTTGGATACCATATTGGGTTGTTATGGGTCCTATGGTGTCCTAAGGGGTCATATT
Organism: Cryptomeria japonica; assembly: GCF_030272615.1. NCBI lineage: Eukaryota > Viridiplantae > Streptophyta > Pinopsida > Cupressales > Cupressaceae > Cryptomeria > Cryptomeria japonica. The sequence continues at coordinate 234,612,605 of NC_081408.1, read as the reverse complement.
GTGTCCTACAACCCCTTAGGACACCATATGACACCTTAAGGCACCAAATTATGTCCTTATGGGTCATATTGTGTCCTAACGAGTCATGGTAGGGATCATGGGACACCATATGACCCCTTACACCATCATATTGGGTCGTTATGGGTCCTATGGTGTCCTAAGGGGTCATATTGTGTCCTACAACCCCTTAGGACACCATATGACCCCTTTTCGGACCAAATTGTGTCATTATGGGTCATATTGTGTCTTAAGGGGTCATATTGTGCCATATGACCTCTTTAAAACACCATATGACCCCTTTAAGACACCATATGACCCCTTTTCAGACAAAATTGTGTCATTATGGGTCATATTGTGTCATATGACCTCTTTAAAACACCATATGACCCCTTTAAGACACCATATGACCCCTTAGGACACAATATGACCCTTTACTACTCTATACGGTGTCGTTATGGGTCATGTGACCCCTTATCACACCATATGGTATCATTATGGGTCATATAGTATCCTAAGGGGTCATGGGACACCATATGACCCCTAAGGACAACATAAGACCCCTTATGATACCATATTGGGTTGCTATGGGTCCTATGGTGTCCTAAGGGGTAAAATTTTGTCCTATGACCCCTTGGGACACCATATGACCGCTTAAGACACCAAATTGTGTCATTGTGGGTCATATTATGTCCTAAGGGCTCATGGGACACAATATGACCCCTAAGGACAACATATGACCCCTTAGAACACCATATTGTGTCGTTATTGGTCCTATGGTGTCCTAAGGGGTGATATGGTGTCCTAAGGGGTGATATTGTGTCCTAAGGAGTGATATGGTGTCCTAAGGGGTGATATTGTGTCCTAAGGGGTGATATTGTGTCCTACAACCCCTTAGGACACCAAATTTTGTTGTTATAGGTCATATTATGTCCTAAGGGGTCATATAGTGTCATACGACCCCTTTAAGACATCATATGACCCCTTAGGACATAATATGTCCCTTTATGACTCTATAAGGTGTTATTATGGGTCATAGGACACCTTATGACACCATATGGTGTCATTAGAGGTCATATGGTGTCTTAAGGTGTCATGGAACACCATATGATCCCTAACGACAACATACGACCCCTTATAACACCATATTGTGTTGCTATGAGTCCTATGGTGTCCTAAGGGGTCATATTGTGTCCTACGACCCCTTAGGATACCAGATGACCCCTTAAGATACCAAATTGTGTCGTTATGGATCATATTGTGTCCTAAGGGGTCATATTGTGTTATATGACCCCTTGAAGACACCATATGGCCCCTGAGGACATGATATGACCCTTTACAACTCTATAAGGTGTCGTTATGGGTCATATGACCCTTTATGACAACATATAGTGTCATTAGGGGTCACATGGTGTCCTAAGGGATCATGCAACACCATATGACCCCTAAGGACAACATATGACACTTTACGACACCATATTGGGATGTTATGGCTCCTATGGTGTCCTAAGGGGTCATATTGTGTCCTAAAACCCCTTGTGTCCCATTACCCCTTAGGACACAATA